>NW_026596073.1:28120673-28127914 GCF_907164565.1 Psammomys obesus
ATAGATAGATAGATAGATAGATAGATAGATAGATAGATAGATAGATATTAAAAAATAAAGTCAAGCCCAGCATGGTGGTGCACATCTTTGATCCAAGCACTTGAGAAACAGAGGTAGATGAATCTCTGTGAGTTCGAGGCCTTCGTAGTCTACATGGTGAGTTCCGGGATAACCAGAGCCACATAATAGAGAGACTATGTCTCAAAAAAAAAAAAAAAAAAAAAAAAAGAGTTCAAGTTCATCTTGGGGAAAACAGAGCTTGGAGACAGTCATTGAATCAGATCTGAGCGATACACGGGCCTAGAGAACGGGGTCAGGACTCTAGGCCCCTGTCCCCCATTCTTACCTCCTTCCTCACCTGACTCCCAAAGTCATGAACCTGCATGACTGTATATGAGAACAGTGTCAGGATGTCACGAATGCTTATCACACACAGAAAACTTAAGCAGGACGCATCTCCAGGTTAGGGGGTTTGTCACCTGCTTATCACAGGCTGCCTTCTTCACCTCAACCACCCTGTAAGAAATGAGTCCTGTGTCTAACTACAGAACTAACTCATAAATAGTTCAGCTGCACAAACAAACAAACAAACAAACAAACAAACAAATCTAGCCTCATGAGCATGAGAGAAGTCGCCAGCCCCAAGTTCCCATTGATCTCCAACAGCACATTGCTGGCTGTTCAGGTGCCTTCGGGTCACGCAAGGGTCATCCTGTGTGCACATTTGAGAGCGTGTGAGTCACTACTAGCCCATTCAGCTTCTGGGTTAGACCCTCAGGTTGTTTGTTTGTTTGTTTGTGTGACCTAGTTACTTTGTTTTGGTTGTAGGGAGAATTTGAAAATACTCCTAGGTTTTAAGTGGGTGGTTTAAATGGGAATACTTGTCATAACTCTTTTTTAAATCATAGAAATCATGCAAATCCTCCAGTTCCACACCCAAGACAGATTCTTCCATAGGACTGCAGGGAAATGGGACAATTTCTAAAGATTAGTTATTCATTTCTTTAACGTGTAAATGTTATGCCTTGATGTGTGTGTGTATGTGTGAATGCCTGGCACCACAGAAGTCAGAAGAGGGCCTCAGATTCACCGGAACTGGAGCTATGGGCAGCTGGGAGCCACCATGTTTGGGTGCTTGAAATTGAACCCAAATCCTCTGCAAGAACAACTGCTCTTAATAGCTGAGCCAACTTTAGCCCCAGGAGAGCAATTTTTAAAAAATTTTATTGATTCTTTGTGAATTTCACACCATGAACCCCAACCCCATTCACGTCCCTGTGTGCTCATACCTGCCCTCTGCCTTTGCAACCTCTCCCCCCAAAAAGACAAAAAGAATCTCAATGTGGAAGCTGCAGTGTGTCACACAGTATGCCCTTTTGCTCAGACCTCTTCACTTGAAAATGTTCACGGCAATAAGTCTGTTTCTCGGCCTCGGCTTTTGCTACTCTATCAATGCTGGATCCTTACCAGGACTCCTCTCCGATATCCTGTTGTTGCCCTGTGTCATGAGATCCTGTGGCTTTGCATCTGCAGGACCTGCCCCTTCACTGGCTCTAACAGTTCAGAGGTAGATGTTGGGGTGGAGCAACTCAAAGCCCTGGGTCTGGGCCTAAGAGGTATCCCCACACTTCCAGGGCAAGCTCTCTACGACTACCCAGGCTAGCTCATCCCATACCGTAGCTGGCAAGGGCCTCGACCAGCTCACTCGCTTTCAGTTCCTCGAGGCCGTTCACCCACACACACGCCAGCAGGGCCTGATGCTGCCCAGGTGAGGACAGGGCCTGCTCCTGGACAGCAGTTTTCAATCAATTCCCAGGAGATTGATTTTTATTTTCATTTATTTATTTTTTTAGTTTTGAGACAGGCTTCCTGTAGTCTAGGCTAGTCTTGAACTCCCAATACTCTTGCACTTTGGAGGTAGAGGCAGGAGGATTGCTGTAAAAGCGAGGCCAGCCTGTTCTACATGGCAGAGAGGGTTACTCAGCAAGACTGTCTCAACAAAACATTTTTGTTAAACAAAACAAAAATGTGTAGAAACAGGGTCGTAGCTTGTTTGATCATTTCTATATTCAAGATCATGTTGGCCATCTCCTTGCTATGATGGAAAAACAGAGATGAGATGGGTAAGGGAGGAAGGGTTTGTTTTACTCTCGTGTCAGAAATTTGAGTCGGGAGTCTTAGCCTCAGTCATTTTGGGCTGTGCTAACAGAAGACCCAGGGCCTACAAGAAGCACATAGAGCAGCAGCTAAATCTGTGAGTCATAGGATATGAAAGTCTCATATCAGATATCCTGCATATCATATATTTACATTAAGAGCCATAACAGTGAATTGTAAGTGTAATTCAAATTACACCTAGGAATTAGCAACAAAATAATTTTATGGTTGGGGGTAGCCACCACACAGGGAACTGTATTAAAGGGTAGTAACAGCATTGGGAGGGTTGAGAAACACTGAGACAGAGTGGGAGGAAGAGGCCAGGGACAAGAAACAACCCCCAAGGACACACCCACTTCCTCATTAGGACCCAGCAGCCTACTCTATCCCCTCCAGCCATGCCATGGTACTGTGAATCCACATCAATAGAGCAGAGACTTAACTTACAGGAGTTAGCTACCTGGTGTGAAGTCAGTGTTTGTTCATATCATCCCAGAAAAATTCACAGCATATCTTGTCACAAAACCCAAAAAAAAGAAAGAGAGAGAGAACAAGACATTCCATGTTCTCATTCTTTCATTATATCCTCATGTCAGAAATCAATCTCCTCCCTCTTTGCATCTTACCCCACCCCAACTCCCCCCCCCCCTTTTTTTCTTTCCTTTTGTTTCTTTGTGTAGCCCTGGCTGTCCTGGAACTCACTCTGTAGACCGGGCTGCACAAAGATCCTCCTGCCTCTGCTTCTCCAGTGCTGGGATGAAAGGCAGGCAGCACCACACCCAACCTGAATGTTACTTTTTCTTCCTTAAAATGCAAAACAAAGCAAAATAAAAAACAACAAAAAAACAAGTTTTTATAGAATCTTTGTTAATTTCACATCATGCACCCCAATCCCACTCATCTCCCCATCCCTCTATATCTGCCCTCTGTGCTTGCAACCTACCCACCCCGCCCCCCACCCCGCAAAAGAAAATAAAAACTAAGAACAAAACAAACAAAAGCATCTTATCCTAGAAGCTGTAATGTGTCACACGGTACACCCGTCTGTTAACACATTTTTACTTGTTGCTTCTTGCAGGACACGGAGCCACTCGGTCTGTGTGACACTCAGCAGCCTTGCTCACCATGGTTGGCCATTGGGCTGTGTATCACACCCCGTTCTTCCTTCTGAGAAGAGCTGCAAAGTTACCATTAGATTCCCAATATGTATAGGACTGTGCTCTATCTGTATAAATATTGCAGTGCACGTCTACACACAAGCAAATTCAAAATACAGGAAAAAGTCCTAATATGTTCACATCCTTAGCGTGTCCTCTGTGGCTTATTTTAATGTGCACCACAAGACCTTCTTACTTTTTCTACAGGGACTTTGCTTTCTGAGCCTGTGTGCTCTGTCCTCTGCCTGGCCTGCTCCCCTCACACCAGGAGCCAAGCCAGGGTCCATGTCCTGCAAGCAGGGCTGCTGGTCAGCCCCACAGTGCTCCTTCCCTGCATCCCCTGCTGCTCTCTGCCCTTTCCCTTATTCAGGTACTTACCTCTCGTCTGGACTGTACTTCTGCATCATAGGCAGATCTCCGAATCACTCACGCATCCTTATAGAAAATGTTCAGCCTCACGGGGCCTGCTTGATAAGTATTTGAACCAAGGAATAAATAGGCACCCATAGCTTGGGAGTGCTTTGTTTGTTTGTTTTCTGTTTTGAGACTGGGTCTCGCATAACCTGAGCACACCTCCCTCTACTTTTCTGTCTAGCCAAGGCTGGACTTTAGTCCCTGATTCTGCCTCTACCTCCTGAATGCTGTTATTCACCACCATACCCAGTTTAATCCCGTGTTGGAGATCAAAACCAGAGAGCCTCGTACACACTAGGCAGGCCGTCTGTCCACCAACTGAGACACACCACCAGCCCTATAACTGCAATAGTTTATCGACAGTACTGACTTTTTTTGTTGTTGTTGTTGTCAAATGACCTTGCTTCATTCCAATTGCTTCCATCAGTGTGCTTGTCTCAGTTACTGTAAGAGGGTGGGGAGCCCTCTGTGTGGAACCCTCTGTCTAACCTTTCTCTTATCATGTTTGAAGAACTTTTCCTCTTGGGTTGTTAGAAAACATGCTTCTGATTTTTCAGCTCTGGGCTGAAGGACAATAGGCTCTGTGTGGGAAGACCTATTCGCCTGGGTGACTCAGCTCATCGCTGAGTCCTCTCAGATCCAGCACAGTACTGTCCTCAGCTGTGCCTGGCCACCCCGTGTCACCCACTCTCTCCAAAGAACAAACCTGTTGCAGGGATGGAAAAGGGCGGTCACCTCGCATTACAGGTGACCAAGAGAAAAGAGCCAAGATTTCCCTTGGAGATACAAGACAGCTTAAACATGTCATGGAAAAAACAAGACAAAAAGGCAAACTCAAACACAGGTATGGTAATATAACCATAATCACAGCACTTGGGAGTGGAACCTAGCCTGGGCTGTAGAAGGCTAGCCTGGGCTATATAAGAGCCTATCTCAAGAAACAACAAACAGGCTGGAGAGATGGTTGAGCAGTGACTAGTGCCTGCTGCTCTTGCAGAGGAGCTGGGTCCAGTTCCCAGCGTTGTCCTGATGGCTCACAGCCATCTGTAATTGCAGCCTCGGGGGATCTAACACTCTCTTCGGACCTCTGAGGGCACTGCATGCACGGAACACACAGACAAGCAGGTAAAACACCTTACGAATAAAACAAAAACAAAGGAAAAAACTAATAATGAAGAAGAAAGAACAGCTAACTAATGAAACAAAAAGTAGTATTTTGTGGCAAACCACACCTGTGATCCCAGCCCAGGGAGGCGGAAGGGGAGGATCACCTGATCACTGTCCCGCCTCCCTGGGCTGGGATCACCTGGTCTTATGAGATGCTGGAGACTGAATCAGGGTTTCATGCATGATAGGCAAACACTCCTCCAACTGAGACACATGTTAAGCCCGAATTCTGCTTCTCCATTTTTTCCATTTATGCAAATTTGACTACATTTCTTTATTTGCCCATGTGCCTGCACACACAGGCACACAGAGCGTGTGTGGAGGTGAGGGGACAAACTTTCAGGACTCAGCTCTTCCACCATGTAGGTCCCAGGGGTTGAAGTTAGCAGTCAGGTTTGGCAGCAAGTGCCTTTCCCCCTGGAGCATTGTTGACTTTTCAGTTGTTTTGTTTTGTTTTTTTTTCTTTTTTTTTTTTAACCACTGTGTTATAGAAGCTTTTCAGAAATGACTTTCATGTTATCAAGTCAGATGTGGCCACACAGTTTATAATCGCAGTATTTGGGAAGTAGACGCAGGGGGGATTAGGAGCTCAATGTCATCCTTACTACAGAGCTACTGGAATCCCTATTTCCAAAACCGTAAATACTTATATACATGTACACACATATGTACAAATGAACAAATATCTTAACTCCACAGAATATGAGCAGAGTGACCTCAGAACTCAACGCTATCTCCTTATCTGGAAGAGGAGAAGACCAGGATTCTTAGGAGTTACAGTCACATAGTGGGTCACAGTGATAGCCCAGAATAGAGTATCACTGTTAGCACAATTAACCCTTCCAGCGAGCATCGTACTTCATACCTGCAACCTCAGCACTTGAGGGACTGAGGCAGGAGGATTGTGTTTTGAGACCCTTGGGCTACATCGTGAGACCCTGGCATAAAGATGTTTTTAATTTGATTTATATATTTATTTATTATAATTTATTCACTTTTTATCTCCAATGCAGTTCCCTCCCTCTTCTCCCCCTATGCCCTTTCCCCAGTCCCCTGATAGGACCTCCTCACCTTCTATCTGACCCTACCTTATCAGATCTCATCAAGGCTGGCTGCATCATCTTCCTCTGTGGCCTGACAAGGCTGCTCCACCCAGGGGGAGGAGATCAAAGAGCCAGCCACTGAGTTCATGTTAGAGATAGCCCTTGTACCCTTTACTAGGGAACCCACCTGGATACTGAGCTGCCATGGGCCTCCTTTGAACATGGTGGTCTAGGTCCTCTCTATGCATGGTCCTTAGTTGGAGTATCGGTCTCTGCAGGCCCCCCTGGGCCCAGGTTTTTTGGCTCTGTTTTTTTTCCTTGTGGAGTGCCTGTCCCTTCCAGGTCTTTCTACTTCCCTCTTCTTCAAGATTCCGGCACTCAGCCCAAAGTTTGGCATGAGTCTCAGTATCTCCTTCGATACTGAGTCTTATCAGAGGGTAGAGTTTTTCAAAGGTCCTCTTTGGAAGGCTCCTGTCCTGTTCCTTGTCTTCATAAAGATGTTTTACAAAGAGTGGAAGAGAAAGGTATTTGTTTAGTTGGTTCCAGTCTGGGATACATTCTAAAATCGCAGCACCATGGTACCACATCTGCCCTCCAGCAGCCTGTTATGATGGTGGCACTTAAGTCCTTGTGGAGACATGGACTTAGGAAGCAGCGTAAGATGACAGTAAGCTTCGTGCCAGGCTGAGGAGGCCAGGGGAGCTCCAGGGATAGGGGTGGGATCCCCAGAAAGAGAAACAAAAGCTGCTCTGGACTCAGCCAACATATGCTGCATTTCATTTTATTTATCGTATTTTCTTGGACAGAGTCTCATGTAGCCCAGACTGGCCTTGAACTCCCGATTCTCCAACCTCCCCCTTCCAAATGCTGGGATACAGGGGTGCACCATCATGCCTGGTTTCAGATACTTTCTAATCATATACCAATATTTAAAAATCAGGAAACCATGAGATAAGGCTGCCCAGCACAGAGGCCAAATCCTAAGATAAGATATCTTCTTCCCATTCTTGTGATTATCTTCAGGCTATTCCTTGGGTAGGGGATTTTATGGTCTTGTTCCTGGAATTGGTTCAGGACAAACTGGGCCCTCAGTGCTCTCCTGAATGACACCACATTCATTGTGTCACTGGGCATTAGTTTCTACCTGTGACTGACAGAGAAAGAGCAAAGGAACAACAGGGTGCTCAGTGCTCTAATGAACAGCTAATGGACTTTCTTAGGGGTGTCCTTCCTTCCTTCCTTCCTTTCTTTCTTTCCTTTCTTTCTTTCTTTCTTTCTTTCTTTCTTTCTTTCTTTCTTTCTT
>NW_026596073.1:28127924-28143940 GCF_907164565.1 Psammomys obesus
CTTTCTTTCTTTCTTTCTTTCTTTCTTTCTTTCTTTCTTTCTTTCTTTCTTTCTTTCTTTCTTTCTTTGTTTCCATTCTGTTTTTCAAGACAGGATTTCTCTGTGTAGCCTCAGCTGTCCTCACTCTGTAGACCAGGCTGGCCTTGAACTCAGAGATTCACCTGCCTCTGCCTCCTGAGAGCTGGGATTAAAGGCCTACACAGCCCCCACCGCCCCCACCCAGTCTGAAGTGAACAGATGAAAAATCACTATGTGAGAGAAGTTTAGAAGGCCCTGCCACTCCCTGGGGCTCAATGGGCAGTTAATGGTCCACGGGAGGGGGAGAGACATTGTCCTTCAGCGCTGTTGCCTAAGGTAAGGTGCTCATTGTATTGTAAATAAGCTCTCACTCTAGCTCCTGTAGGCACCATAATGAAATTCATGGGTTTACCCTCCACACCCCAAAAGCACTGACTGGGAAAAGGAGGGGAACCAGTGAGAGTGGGAGGGGAACAGGACAGGGTAGGGGTGAGTCTGATCAAAATACATTAAGTACATATATGAATAAAAAAAAGTCAGAGTGCTTACTACGGCCCTTGGAGTACAACAGATAATAAAATATAACCAGAAGCCAGGTGTCATGTGACACACCCTTGACACCACAGCACTCAGGAGGCAGGAACAGCAGGAGTTCAGGGTCATCTTCAACTACACTGCAAATTGAGGCCAGCCTGAGCTACATGAGACCCTTCCTCATAGAGTAAATAAATAAACGTAACTGGGCCGTAGTGTACGCCCAGGAGGCCAGAGCCTGTGCACAGGTAGTAACCGGAGCCACACTCTCTGCACAGGGGTTCAGTGAGCTGGCCGGGTGTCTTCTATAGCCTTTCAACATAAAACTACCGATCCTAAGAGCCGGGTGTGGTGGCACACACCTGTGATCTCCGCACTCCTGGAGGCAGAGGCAGGTGGATCTGTGTGAGTTCGAGGCCAGCCTCGTGTACAAAGTGAGTTCAGGACAACCAAGGCTACACAGAGAAACCCTGTCTCAAAAATATAAATAAAATAAAAACAAAAAAATATAACAAACCTTTCCCAACCCTAATGCAAACTAAAGAATATAATTAAAAACAAACAAACAAAAAAACATTAGGGAAACCCAGGTCAAGCCCTCTGGAGGCTGAGATAGTTCAGAGGTTTAAGGTCAGCCCGGGCTTCTGAAAGAGGCAGTTTCTCTTATTGTAATGTATCTACTGTTTACATGCAAGCCTTACATACAGGAAGGCAGGAAGGGAAGTGGGAGGGAGTAAGAGAACATGCTTATTCTCCATTTTATCCCACCAATTTGTATATTTTCATCAGGGGTCTTCCTTCTGAGTGTCCGCTTAGCAAGGGCCAGTGAGATGGGATGGCTCTGTGTAAGGATGCTCTGTTTGCTGGTAAGCCTGATGACCTGGGTTTGGTCCCCGGGACCTTGGGTTGGAAACTAAGAACCTAGTCCTCCGAGTATCTGCTTAGTGCATTTGTCATTTTCAAGGCTGAACTCTTTTGGATAAAGCATGCACTCTCGTGCAGCTTCTTGTTTGTGCAACAACTAAAGTAAGTCTTCAGAGAGGTGTTCTCTGAAGAATAATTACTAACAACGACAAAAAAAAAAAAAAAAAAATCCCAACTATCTAACCTCCATCTATACTTTGATCCGGAGACACTGAATGTTCTAGTTCCCTAGGGGAAGTGACAGTGAAACTGCAGTTGGTGTCTTCACATAGTGGTCCTTTGTGACAGTCCTTCGGGCCCACACAAATGACTCATTGATTAAAACCACCAGCAGCAAGAACTTCCTGAACTTAATTTTTTCTCTTTTAATCATTTTCTGTCTGGGAGCTAAAGTTACTTGCTGTGCAATTTAAAACTAAAAATATATGAGCTACAAACTCCGGAGCGCAGCCTCTCCTGCTGAGACAACATGTGTGGGTGTGGTTCCCAAGTCTCAGATCCCAGGGTGGTTTGCTACTTGAAGGGAGAGGCTTACGTCAGAAAACTTGACAGTCACGGGATGGCTAGAGAACCAAGGTGGGCATGAAGATACATGTGCAGAATCCTAGCACTTAGGAGGCTGAGACAGGAGGATTGCCACAAGTTCAAGGCAAATAGACCCTGTCTCAAACAAACAAACAGAAAGAAGGAAAAGAAGAGGAGGAAGAGGAAGCAGCAGGAGCAGAGGAAGAAGAAAGAAGTAGAGGAAGAGGAAGAAGCTGCCAGATTAGGGGCTCAAGTCTGTCTCTTGCATAAATGAGTAGTGGAGGCCCCCCTGGGCTATGAGACCTTGTCTCAAACAAAGCTAAACAGAACAACAGCAATCATAAAGCCCTGCCCCTCCCTAAAAGGGAGAACTTTTGGAACTAATCAAGATGTTGAGTTGCCTTTGCCTTTAAAAATGATTTCTAAAATATGTTCGTTGCAACAAAAAAATAATATGGTTGGAGCTGTGTGTCTCTTAGAGTGACTGACAGATTGGAATTCGCTGTGAAAATAGATTATTTTTCCTCAAAGAGAGTAAAGTTTTGGTTTTTGAAGTCAATCAGAAAACTAACAATTTGGACAGATGAGGAATCAACTTCTCTCTCTGAAACAGTATATTTCTAATGATTTTTATGGACACTATAATAAGAATTTGGAAACAAAAGCTGAGTATGGGTGTGTTTTCAGCTAGGAGACTAAAAAGAAATAATGGCATGAAATAAAGTACGTTTCTTTTTTTTTAACTGACAAGGTTCTCACTTCTTTTATAATGTGTGAGATAAATGAAAAAAATCTGTTAATAGTTTCGTTCTTCTTACTGGCTGTATTTTTTGTGGCTAAAATTTTGTCGTAGATATATGGATATGTTTTTTTTGTTTTTTTTTTTTTAATGCTGTAGCAAGTTGCGATGCTTTATATACAAGCTTTCTAAACACCCAATGCTTACAACGTATGTATTTATAGTGTTAAATTTAAGCCTGAAGAAGTAATGGCTGAAACTATAGCACTTAGGTGGCAGTGTGAAGGCAGCCTGAAAGTATGAGGCCAGACCCTACATAGTGTGTTCTAGGCCAGCCAGGGGTTCATAACTAGACCCTGTCTCCGAAAATAGAAAATAAACAAACAAACAAACAAATAAATAAATGGAAACATTGAATAAAGTCTCTAGCCTGTGTGCATGGTGCTAGGAATTAGAACTCAGGTCCTTATGCAGGGTAAGCAATCACCACTGAGCTACAGTCCCAATTCCTAGAAGTAATGGTTCTAACGATAAAACGTTTTGCTTTGTATGCTAATACAACAGATGACTGAGTGCCATAGCTGTGATAAGATGCTCCTAGATATCTTATCTAGGATAAGGTGACTCCTGGAAGAAAGTGTTTTGGGGGGCCTGATTCCAGAAGGTTGGAATCCACAGTGGCGGAGAGTAGGGATAACAGGTGGCAGGTGGCTGGAGAACCACTGAGATGAGAGTTTACAATTTGAACCACAAGCAGAAGGCAGAGAGCATGCTGGGAATGGGAGGAGTCTTTTGCAGTCTCAAAGCCTGCCAACAGTGACACATCTCCTCAAATATGGCCACACCTTCTAATCCTTTCCAAACAGTCCCACCAACTTTGGTCCAAGCATTTAAACACTTAAGTCTGTGGGGGCCATTCTTGTTCAAACACACATTAATTCTGTGTTGTTGAGATTGACAACTAGGGCCTCCCACAGGCTAGACAAGAGCATTACCACTGGCTACATCAGTCAACCTGTATCAGTTAAGAAAGCCAGGCATGCCTCAGGTAATTCTAGCTACCTGGGGGGCCGAGGTAAGAGGATCACAGGTCCAAGCCCAGCCTCGGGTAGAGAATGAGTTCAAGTCCAGTTACGAGAAAACGGCCTCAAAATAAAAAAACAAAGAGAGGACTGGATGCCAAGCTCAGTGACACAGCAGCTGCTGCCGGCTCCTACTTCAAGGTTCTCATCAGATCAAGACGCTAAGCTTTTGCATTCTCATCACATCTCCAGAAATCTCTCCCCTCTGTGCTGGGGTGACTGACTCCAGGCACAGCTTCTGTTCCAGGGGGTCTGGGTCTAGTTTGCATGTGTCTGTCTGGGTCTTGATACCTCAGCCTAATTCACTGCTATTACCCAGGCATTCCCCAATACCTGGGAGTAGTTGTACTCGGTAACTTTTAGTGTTATAAGGAAAGCATTCTCAGAAGATGGAGATATGACAGAGCCATAGAGTAAAAAATGCCAGGGAAGTCCGGTTAGCAATCAGAGTTCATCTTGCTTTCCCACAGGACATGGGGAAGTGGACACCAGGGACCTGAACAATTAGCTCTGGAAACAACTTGCTTTTACTCAGCCTCTGCCTTTCATCTTAGCTGAAGAGGCTCCTTGGCCCACAATAGACAAGAATATAAAAGCATCATTCTATCTCATGTCATTCTGTTTACTCAGTGAGCCCAGCATCCGCCTAAGCTTCAGCCCACACATCCTCTATAATAAGAGTTAGGAGATGTTGGGCTCGCCTAGCAAGGTTCCTGCTTCCATCTCTCCCCGACACACCTCAACCAGCAGCCGGAATTCACCAGTGAAAGGCTCTGTCTATCCTGAATCGTCTGGGGAGGTGACTCCCAGACTTCAGTGACTCAGGTCCAAATTATGTCAAATGTTCTCAAACCATCAGGAAGCTCACTTAGAATAAGGGAGAAACTGCAGTCCTGTAGGGAGGGTCAGAGGCACATTGAGGGAGTAGTCATAGCTACCGTGACTGGACACAGCCAGATTTGGCATCTTGGAAAAGGCAGTGAAACAGACCCACCCTGGTGCCTCTGAGTGAATCAGTGCACTGTACTCCACCAAGAAGAGCTTCTCCCTTCAGCTCTAATTCCTGCCCCGAGGATCCATCTGTACTTTGAGGGTCTGCACACAGGACAGATATCTCTCTGTGCCTGAGGACCTTCTTGCTCAGTCCTGAATGAATGACCCTTTCATAAACTGTGGGGTCCTGCAGACTCATTGGACCCTAGCTGGGAAAGGAAACCTAACAGCAGAGAGGTTGACACATATATAAAACCTTTTATCTTTTCCTCTCCTCTTTTCTCCTCTTCTTCCCTCCCTTCTTCTCTCTTCCTTTCCTTCCCTACTTCCCTCTTTCTTTTCCTTTCTTCCTTTCTTTGTTATGGTGATGAAATGTTTTTGTGTGTGTTTGTTTGTTTTGTGTTGAGATAGGGTCTCATTCTGTAGCCCAGGTTGGCCTCAAACTCATGGTCCTCCTGCTTCAACCTCCGAAGTTCTGGAATGACAGGAGTTTTCATTACATATAAATATCACCTTTTAAGGTGATAGCTTTTAATGCTTAAATGTAAGATGCTAATCCAAAACACAGTATTACAGTTCTCAATATCTCCTGGTTATCTTTTAAATAGATTAAAATTTTAAATAAGGGGCCTGAGAGAGATGACTTGATGCTTTAGAGCACTCACTGTTTTCCAGAGGACCTGAGTTCAGTTCCAGCATCCACCAGGCAGTTCATACACTACCTATTGTGGATTCCAGCAAGAGGACCTGATGACCTCTTATGGCCTCCTCAGGGACCTGCACTTGTACACACATCCACACATAGGCACACACTTATATACATAATTTTTAAAAATGAAATATTTTTAAAAGTCTAGTTAGGGCACGGTAGTGAAGGTCAGTTGTTTAGTATTTGCCTTACACACCCGAGGCACCTTGAATGTTGCTCCCAACACTGGAAAGCTTTTTCAGATTATGTGAGGGGTTTGGAGTTTGATGCATGTGTGTGTGTATGTGGGTGTGGGGGGATCACATTAATTCTTCCACTAGAGACAAAGTCCTAATGAGTTCACAAGTAAATAGCGTGAATGTTAAATTTCCTTGCTACTGAAATCAGGCGCATCTTGACTGAAAAGAAAAGAGCTGCTGGGAGTGAGGGTGTATGGTTACTATTTCAGTGCTTGGGTGGCAGGGCCAAGTGGGTTGGTATGAGTTCAAGGCCAGCCTGGGCCACATAGGTCAAATCCTGTCTCAAGAAAGAAAGAGGAGGGCTGGAGAGATGGCTCAGAGGTTAAGAGCACTGGGTGCTCTTCCAGAGGTCCTGAATTCAATTCTTAGCAACCACATGGTGGCTCACAACCATCTGAAATGAAATCTGGTGCCCTCTTCTAGCATGCAGGTGTACATGCAAATACACATTGTATACATAATAAATAAATAATTAAAAAAAAAAAAAAAGAAAGAAAGAGGAAAAGGAGGACGGACTGTGGCAGTTGTGACCTGATGTGTTAGCCTACTGCTTGGGAAGCATAGGCAGAGGGTCAGGAGTTCAAGGCCACCCTTGGTCAAATACACCGGCCTTGTATAAACAAAATGAAACAAGCAAAGCAAAGAGCAAGAGCGTGATTGCACAGGTGCTTATGAGGCTGAGGCATGAAGACCACAGGTTTGAGGCCAGTGTAGGCCACATGGTAAGTTCTGGGCCAGCCACGACTACATAATAAGACCCTGTTTCAAAACAAAACAAAGCAAAACAAAATATTGTGATCATTGCTTTGTTGCATGAAAAACTTATGCCAGTGTAAAGTATGTATCCCATACATTCCCCAAGCTTCCCTCTCCTCCCCTTTCTCATCCCTTTTCCTGTTAGTCCTCTTTGTTCCCCGAGGCAATCTGGGCTCCTGTTTTTTATGTTACATGTATACACGCGATTTTATGGATCTATATAAAGTAGACTATATCTGTGTAAAATTCAGGAACCACTGCAGGATTCGGAAGAAGCCCTGACTGAGTGAAGTCCCGAGTGAACATGTATTGTATTGCTGACATGGCACAGTCATGTGGGGGACACCAATGCCTCAGCCCATGGGGAATGCAAAGCCTTAGCCATGAGAGGCTCAAGAGGGATGACAAAGTTTCTTTAGGCGTCTGAGGGTGAGTCAGTGACTAGTGTGTGCAAGGACTAACTGCTACAGCTTTTCCTTCCC
Source organism: Psammomys obesus (assembly GCF_907164565.1). NCBI lineage: Eukaryota > Metazoa > Chordata > Mammalia > Rodentia > Muridae > Psammomys > Psammomys obesus. Next base: position 28,134,926 of record NW_026596073.1, read on the forward strand.
GATGTTTATAGCCTGAGACTGCTCAACTACAAAGACCTACTGCGGCCACCAGACTCCACCAGTGCTGGACCTAGTAAGCAGCTGGGGTTCCAGATTACTGGTGGTGCCTTCTGTCAGCCTACGGAGATCCCCAGCTTTGCTGAATGTGTGTCTGTGTAGCTGTCTTCTCTTCATACCATCACCACCCCTGGTCAGGGTTCCAGGAACCAAATCACCAACACACACACAAACACAGATACACACAGACACAGATACACGCAGACACACACACACTCAGGCTATAGTGGCACAAGTTCATAATACCCACTTTTGGGAGGCTGACACAGGAGAATCACAAGTTGGAGACCAGCCTAAGTGACTCAGTGATTTCCAGATCATTGTAGGTTACAGTGGAAGAAGTAGATAGTTTATTTATTTATTTATTTTGCCTATTTATTATTTACTTTTACTTTAAAATATATTTTCATTATGTGTATGCCACATGTGTCCCTGTGCTTGCTGAGAACAGAAGAGTGTACTAGATTCCCTGAAGATGGAATTACAGGTTCTTGCGAGCATTTGGACTTGAGTGCTGGGAATACAACTGTAGTCCTCTGGAGGAGCAAGTGCTCTTAACCATTAAGCCATCTATCTATCTATCTATCTATCTATCTATCTATCTATCTATCTATCATCTATCAATCTGTCATCTATCTATATCAATAGGAATAGATAACAGATAGATAGAAGTGGGGTGTCATGCAGCCAGCTCAAGCTAACCTTAAACTTGCTATGTTAATGAGATTTCCTTGAATTCCTGATCCCCTGTGTCTATTTCCTGGGTGCCGAGATTCCCAGAGTATGCCATTACACTTGGGTGAATCTCTGCCTCAAAACAACAACAAAGCCAAAGATAAATAAAAAGAAGGGCTGATTGCAGAACTTAGTGGTAAGGTGCTTGCCTATTATATTCAGGATCCTAGACCCAATCCCTACTGTGGTAAGGAATGAAATGATTGCTTAATTATAGAATAAAAGTCAAAATGAAGCTAAATATCTAGACTCAATGCTCTCCATTAATATTACTCGCAGTCACCACACCAATCAATGGACTCACTATTGAAGCTCTTCCTTATTTTATGTATCTTTTCTCCAATATTTTTTGTAATATTTTTCTTTATAAAAGGTCTATGTGTCCAGCCAGGCATGGGGAGAGTTCACCTGTAAATCTAGCACTCAAGAGGCAATAGCAGAAGGGAGGTCAGCATGTTTACACAGCAACTTCCAAGCCAGCCAGGGTCCAGGTTCGTGGAGTAGAAAAACAAAAGAAGATTGTCCACTGCAGAGTGGACAGGGCAGTCAGCTTGCTTTCTACAGACGCTTGGCAGTAGGACGGGGCAGCTCAGCCGAAGGTGATGGAAAAAGAATGCCCTTCTCTTCCTGGCACACACTCTTGGAACAAGTAGATTGTGGGATGGCAGGAGGCAGTCTAAAATCTGTGCATCGGTTTCCATACTACGTGTCACTGACTCTAACTGAAATCCTCCTTTAAAGACTAAGAAAATAACTCTTGTTTTCCAGATCTGGGGTTCTGAGTTTCTGGGTTTTGCTTCTTCTTCAAGTCCCCACACAAAGGCTGGCTTCCCGCGTGTGGACCCCTGTGGCCCCTGCAGATCCCTCTCCTACATTCAGCAGCTAGCAAAGCACCCTTCACCCTCATTCAGAAGGTCCAATTAGAAGACAGGAACTGGCAGAAGGAGATTCTGCCAGTGGGAGCGCAGAGACTGTGACTTCTCAAGAAAAGCCCCGAGTTTCCTCTGAGCTTGTTTTCAGCCCCATTGTCAGATGATTACATGGTCTTTTATAATTTCTCATGTACAGAATGGAGCTATTTGCTTGTGGATTTATTTGAAAGACACAGGCTTATGCAAAAGAAAAACAGAATCATGGTGAGGCAGAATGATATTTCTGGGTAGCTTTTCTCAGTTTGCCTTGTTCTTTTCTTTCTTCTTTTTTAAGCACACCAAGAGAATATAATTTGCAGTAGTTGCTCTTCAGAGATGTGAAACAAGTAAATATCCCAGTAATTCAGTCGTAATGCTATACATGAAGCTGTTATTCATATAATTATACTTATCAATAACTTAATTCATTTTGATATAAAGAAGAATGTTTCCACATGCATTTTGTTTTGAGGGCACACACACTGCATTACTTCATTTTGACAATATTCCTTTTAATTGTGTGAGACAAGATGTGTGGTTTCTGGAGCACCTTCAGATATCTACAGCCTCACTTTCTGCTAATTCTCCTGAAATCTGAAAGAAGTTAAAGGGCCTTGGGCTTCCCACCTTGACAATCCACCCCTAATCCTGTGTCTATCCTCTTTCTCTGCCCTTTAGCATTTTATTTCATTTTTAGACTCAACGCAAGGTCCCCTCATCCTTGAAGCTTTTCCCAACCAAATTAAGTGACCTCATCACTACCGTCTGACACTTATTTTCCAGCCAATGAGACGGCTCAGCAGGCTCAGCAGGCGGCTCACAAAAGCCCAACAGTCTGAGTTCAAGGTTTAGAACCACCGTTTACAAAGCTGGGTGCCGCTGGGCCTGGTGGTGCACACCTGTAATCCCAGCACAAAGGGAGGCAGACGCAGGAGGATCTCTGTGAGTTCGAGTCCAGCCTGATCTACAAAGTGAATCCACGACAGCCAAGACTACACAGAGAAACCCTGTCATGAAAAACAAAACAAAACACAAAACCAACAAGAACTCCCCCCACCCCATAGTATCTTGCAATCTTACATGTCAGAACATACAGATGTCCCAGGTACCGACAAAGTGTTGCAGAGGGCTGCTTGCCTTCTTATTGCTTTGTCTTTCACAGATGGTCCTGCCCAGAACTGCATATGTAACCCAGAGAGCTGACTGCCTCAGTCACCAGAGCACGTGGATAACAGGTATGCGCAATCACTCACGGCCTGTAGTGTCATGTCAGATCAACTCTGTCTATAGTATTTTTCTTTTTTGAAGATGGAAATGTCCTGGCCACTGCCAGTACCACTCAAAACAAATGCGGCTTCTCTACCGAATTAACTCATTCATTCCTTTATTCATTCACTCATTCATTCATTCATGTGTTTATTTTACAAAGTCTCATGAAAACTCATCCAGGCCTTGAAAATTCTTTTGCTCTGCCTCCTGAGTGCTGGGATAAAGGACATGTGTCACCATGTGCTGCGCTGTTTTACTTTTGGGAAGCAGAGGCAGGCAGATATCTATGAGTTTAAGGCCAGCCTGGTCTACACAAAGAGGTTCAGATCAGCCAAGGATACATGGTGAGACCCTGTGTCAGAACAAAGCAAAACAAAACACCCATCCCCCCACCGCACGCAAACCCAAACAACAATTTTCACTGAGATGATTCTTGGCCTTTTGGGTAGAATTCATTTGCCAGGACGGATGAACCCCCCTCTGCTGCTGGAGCCAGATCAAGGCCTCCTTGAGGATGCTGTGTTTGGCTCAAGGCAGGTCTTGCTGTTTCTTTTCCTCTGTGGTGAATACTGATCTACAGCAGCACATAGAAGTCCAGGCCATGGGTCCCAAATGCTTGAGTTGTATTTGATGCCTAATATGTTTTTCCCTGGACTCCAAACCCAACTTCTTTCACAACTCGTATTCCTGCACTTCTGCCTTTCTTCAGGATTCCTTCTGTCTTGACCTTGTGGACTAAGCAGTGAATGACCATCATAGTTTTCCATAATGCCAAAGGGTCTAACATCTGTAATCCAGCATCTGAGAGGCACCTGAGCAATGGAACAAGGCTGGTCTCTAAAAATAACAACAAAACACAACAAAAATTTACAGTAACAACAATAATAACAACAGCAAAAACCTGCTTTATCTAGTTAAGGTGACTCTGGCCTGCAATCAAGCTCTGCCAGACCAGAAGTCAGAGCAATCACAGCCCCAGGGAGGTGGAGGCACAAGGCTCAGGAGTTCAAGGCCATTCTTAGATACCTAGGCATTTCCAGGCCCAACCTGGGCTAGATAGACCTTATCTAGAAAGAACCCAAAAAAAAAAAAACCAAACCAGATGTACTTTCCCAAGAGATGGAAGGAGAAGCACGGAGTGAGGGAGAGAGAAAGTGAGAAAGGAGGAGTAGCGCCCAGAGGTTTGTGGGAGGGATTCCCTGAGTCTGGGTAGGGGTCTTGCAAGAACAGGACCTGAATTTGGGAAGAGAGGCTGAACTATGGTGTTAGAGAGCAGAGAAGCACTTAGCATATGGTGGCATAGAAGGAAAGTAGGGAGAGGTTGAATGTGACAACAAACAGGAGACTTTAAATTGCAAAGGGCATGGGAGATGGCTCAGTGGGTAAAAGAATTGTCTGCACAGCCCGACATTAATTTGACCCATGAACCTACATAAAAAGCTGCATGCAGCAGTGAAAGTTGTAGATGGAAAGCTTGCAAGCAAGCTAGCCCGGGGTATGCAAAAGCAACCAGAGAGACCAGGCTTCAAAACAAGGGGGACCGAGATAAACAATCCCTGAAAGTTGTCCTCTGAGTTTTACACTTGTGCTCTGGCCCCCACACATCCATTATCACACCATAAACACACACACACACACACACACACACACACACACACACACAACACACACACACACACACACACACACACATAACACACACACACACACACACACACACACACACATATGCATGCATGCAAGCACACCGGCACACGCTCAAGCATGCAAAATTGCCCTTCCTCTTCCTAGCTATGCTGTGAGCCCTGAAAGGTCAGAGTTCATCTTGTAACTACTTAAAGAACAGCAAAATGCCTATCAAACTGTAATGCTAAATAAATTTGACGAGTAAGTACATGAATTCACAGACATTCTCATGAAAGACAGCACAGGCAGCAACAAAACCAAAACACTCACTGATTTTCTAACCGTCTCACCCGGCTTTCCACCTCTCCGTTCCAGCTTACACGTGTGTCTCTGTGAACAGGTGTGTGACGTCTGAGGCTAAATGATTCATGCATCTAAGGTTCACACAAGCTCCTCCCTGTATCAGCGGAGACCTGCTGAGACATACAGACATGGCCCCAAACTGTGACATATTACCGATTTTACAAGTCCATGTACGATGAAGAGTAATTTACAAATTGGATACAGTAAGCCAACAGATCACAGAAACAATTAACCCAGTATTGTAACAAACAAAACTTAGGTGAATAGGATCTCGCCTTGCATCTCTCTTATTGTATTGTACATATCTTCCAGCTGATTGCAGACAAGCGAACTGACAGAAAAGGAGAGCACAGGTCCGGTAAGAAAGAGGGAGATTGCTGTGTGACCTCTGAATTGCTGTTCAGTGGCAGAAATGAGGGTACCCTTTTGTTATTGCATTACCTGACAATTACAGACATTAATGTTGCTCCCTTTCCTTTCCTTCTCAGGTTCTTTCCTTTTCTTCTCTTTTTGGAACAGTGTCTCACGTAAGTCTGTTGTCCTGAGCAAGAAGGCAGGTAACTGTAGTTGTTCTAACAAAACAACTACAACTATTATGCTGATAATCATCACACAAGGTTCACAGTCTAACTTCCTAACTACCATCCTAAGTCTCTCTCCCTAAGGCTGCTCTCCTGTGGCGTCTCTCAGCCCAAGGTCGAGGCCAGCCTCTCACAGAAGTCTCCAGCTTGAGGGTCAGAATCCCAGAGAAAACTCTCTTGCTGCGGGCTCAGATCAAGGTCGTCTGTGTGAAGTGTCTTTAACTGTCCTGAGGATGTGAGGAGCAGGACATTGCTCTCAGTCTCTGCTTACATGCTGTCAGGTGGATGTCATGGAGTTCTAGAGCTGTGTCTGGTTGAGTGTGTGATGTCACTGGGTTCTGGTTATCAGGTGCAGTCCTTGGGTATAGTGGGGTTTTTGACTAAGCTATTTTATATATTTTTATTTATTATAATATTTATAATAATATGTAATATATAACATTTAATATATCTATTATAATATAATAATAGTTAATATAGAATAATATAATTATTATATAATATTATAATATAATTTATAATAATATTTATTATTATCATTTTTAAAACTATATTCACCATCACCATGCCAGCTGGCCTCCAACCTACTATGTAGCCTAGGCTTACCTCAACACAATTTAGGTGATATCACCTAAGAGTACGCAGTAAAAACCTGACATTTAGAAACTGGTGATGTGGCTCAGTTGATACAGTACTTGCCTAGCATGCATAAAGCCACGTGTTTGAATCTGGGGCACCCTATAACCAGAGGCAGTGACTCATTTCCATATTCTCAGTACTTCGAAGGCTGAGGCAGAACTGTTGCAAGTTCAAGACCAATCCAGGCTACACAGTAAATTCTAGAACAGCTTGGGCTATTGACTGAGACTTTGAGTGGAGGTGGGGCTGGGTGGGGTGGGGTTGATCTGGCTGTGACACAGTTCTCTTCTGATTGCTATAAAGATAAATATTACTGCTCAGAGTGAGGGAACCCTCACTCTTTAAACTACCGCTGCATGTACTGTGTAAGCACAGAAACAGTATTTCATATATGGTCTTGAGTCTTTAGGTCATAGAGACATCTACATTTTGGGGACTGGATCTCTTGTATTCCATGCCAACCTCAAACTTGCTGTATAGCTAAAGGTGATCTTGAAATCCTCATTCTTCTGTGGCCACTCCCAAGAGCAGGGTATTACACAATCAGTCACTGTGTCTACCAAAAATAATTAATTCAGGATTTTAAAGAGAATAAAGTATTTTTAGAACGATATTGACTTAAAGGAAAAGGGGTGGTGGTGGTGGTGCATACCTTCAACCCCCATACTCAGGAAACAGAGGCAGATGGAGCTCTTTGAGCTTGTGGCCAGCCTGGTCTACAAAGCAAGTCCAGGACAGCCAAGGCTATCTCAAAAGACCAGGAAAAAAGAAAGAAAGAGAGAGAGAGGAAGGAAGGAAGGAAGGAAGAAAGGAAGAAAGGAAAAAAGGAAGAAAGAGAAAGAAAGTTATTCTCAAATGTGGGAGACTGAGTTAGGTGGATTGCCATGATTTCAAAGTCAGCTTCTTAGTGAATTCCAGGCAGGCCTAGGCTATAAAGAGACACCCAGTCATTCACACACACACACACACACACACACACACACACTTAAATTTAGGTTCTGTATATGACAGAAGACACGCTGTGTTTGCCTTTCTGAGTGTGGCTTATTTCACTTAACATAGTGATCCCCAGGGGCATCCATTTTCTGGCAAATGTCATCATTTAATTCTTTTATTGGCTGAATAAAGTTAAAATTTCTTTGTGTATCTGTGACAAATTTTCCTTATCTATTCAGCATTTGTTGCCTCTTTGCCTTTATTCCTTAAGTTACATTTAGTGGGGGGTAATGGGTATCATCTCATGCACGTAGAGCTCAGAGGACAACTTATTAGAGTCAGGTCTCTCCGGAGGGTCCTGGGGATGCAGCTCAGGTCCACAGGCTTTGGTGCCTTCACCTGCTGAGTCATCTCACTCCTTTGTTTTCCTGGCGACAGTCTTTCTGACTCTGCGAGATGTAATCAGCTTTAATTTGCATTTTGCTTATGGCTAAGGGTGGTGAGCTCTGCCTTTCTTCTCTGTTCAGTTCCTTGGCCCATATATTGGTGAGGTGATTTGAGTTTTTGTGTTTTGTTTTGTTTTGTTTTCCTAAATGTATTTGCTTAGTTTTTGCCATTCTTTATATGTCCTGCATATTCATCCCCCATAGGGAAATACCATAAATTTACAAACTCAACCTAAGGAACAAAATCTTATTTCACTGAAAATCTCAGGCAAAATTTACTTGCTGTCTGGATTGAAGAAGATTTTAAAGCATGATTATTTGTACATGGGATTATTTGTGTGTGTGATTTTAAAGCATGATTATTTGTACAAGGGATTGAACCCAGCACCTCAAACACCCTACCATTGAGCTACCTGCCCTGTACTTTTGTTTAGAGGCAGTGTATAACTAACTACATTGGTTGGTCTGGCCTTGGACTTACTCTGTAGTTCAAGAATCAGGGGTTAAAGGTCAACTTCAGCTATAAAGCAAGTTTGAAGTCAGTCTCAGCTACCTAAGAAGAACTCAAACTGTCCCAAGATATTAAACCAAACTAAACTAAACTATAACTAAATATTATAAAATGAGAATATTCAAACAGCTGGAAACACAGTTCAGCTCATAGCAGTCCAGACACTGGTTGGCAGTGATCAGCCTGATTTCAGTTCTCAGCATCTATGTGTGAGTGCAACACCCCCCCTCCCCCACACACACCTAGAAAAACCAACACTCAGCTCACTCTGTAAAATAGAGAAAATGAATTATTGTTGTTATTTATGGAGGTAGGATCTGAGCCTCAGGCTGGCCTGGAACTCATGGCACTCTTCCTGTGTCAGCTTCCCAATTTCTGGTGTTAAAGGCGTGAAACACCACGTCTGCCTGAGTTTCTCATTAGTTTTGTTTTTGTTTAAAACTTTTTTTGTTGTTGTTTTAAAGTTGGATGTGAGGCACTCACCATTAAGCCTACCACTCAGGAGGCAGAGGTAGATGAATCTATGTGTATGTGAGATCAGCCTGGCACACGTAGTGAGTTCTAGGGATAGTCAGAGCTGCAGAGAGAGAGAGAGAGAGAGAGAGAGAGAGAGAGAGAGAGAGATCCTGTCTAAAAAAAAAAAAACACTTTTTAAATATTTGTTTGATGTGTGTGCCTGTGTGTTGTGGATATAAGCATTTTTTTTTTTTTTTTTAAATCCCAGGTGTGTAGGATGGTCCACAGCAGCAGACTATTTTCCTCTTGAGGGCTCTGAGAGGAGCTCTTTGCCAGCTGCAGATAGTTTAAATCTGAGGACTCAAGGGAGAGAATAAATGCCAGAGCCCAAAGAGTGTGGAGTAGCTCCTAGAAAGAACAAGGCTGCTGCTGCTGCTGCTGCTGCTGCTGCTGCTGCTGCTGCTGCTGCTGCTGCTGCTGCTGCT
>NW_026596073.1:28143950-28160411 GCF_907164565.1 Psammomys obesus
CTGCTGCTGCTGCTGCTGCTGCTGCTGCTGCTGCTGCTGCTGCTGCTTCGTGCTTCTGCTTCCCTCCGTGGCTCCTGTTGCTGTTGATGCAGTGAGACAAAAAGTTGGAGATCTCCTGAAACAAGGACTGGACTGGCTCCAAGGAATCCAATGAACCTAGCCAGCAGGAAGCAGCTAAGAGAACTGCGCCCCCTCTCCCACTAACCCTTTCTCTCTCCTACCTGGTGCTGGGGTGTTGGAAGGAACTGGGGTGGAGTAGAAAGAAAGAGATATAAGAAATGTAAATAAAAGAGTTTTTAAGAAGTACGCCAATACGTGTGTTGTGTATGTGTGTGTACGTGTGTTGGGGGCTGTGGGACTGTGAAAACACAAGGTTAGTATGCAGGACTGGGTTCTCTCCTTCCACCATCTGGATCTTGGGGCTTGATTTTAGGTTGTCAGCAAATACCTTTCCCCTCTCTGATCCTTCTTGATGTCACTTGTCATCTTCAGAAAGAATTTTTAATTTCGCTGGTCTTAAATTTTGTTGTTGTCTTCCTGCCCCTGGCCTCCTGAGTGCTGGGATTGTAAGTGAACATCATCAAGCCCTCTTGGATGGTGAATTATTCAAAATAGGGTACAATAGTTTCAACTACTTTTTAGCTATTTTATCAAGAACAAGAAGAGAAGAGGTCTGGGGTACACAACACAAGCCGACAGTGAGAGTTTAGACAGAAATGCTAGCTGCCCTGCTTTTGTCATTAGGCATTGTATGCATGTATGATTATTGCATTGTATCTCATAAGATACTTGGTTCGCAGGGCTATACAGTGAGACCCTACCTTGAAAAACAAAAAAAAAAAAAAAACAAAAAACAATCAAACACATTTGGACGTGACTTGAGGGCTCAGAAGTTGAAAGCCCATGCTGCTCTTGCAGAAGACACACGTTTAGTCCCCAATACTCACATGGAACAGTTTCAAATCCCCTGGACACAATGTTTATGTGCACAAACTCATACTCAGATATATAATCATAATTAAGAAAATATTTAAAGAGTTTAATTTATTAAAAAAATAAAAACACAATATTTGAAAAATAGAATCTTTTCTTCTAGTTTATCTTTTTGGGTTTTCTTTGAGTCAGTTTCTCTGTAGCTAAGAACTGGCTATGAGGCTGAAGATGACCTTGAACTCTTGATCCTCCTGCTTCCACCTATGGAGTTCTGGGACAGAGGGGAGTGTTGCCACATCTAGTTTATGCCTTGCTGGGGTGAAAGCTTGGCGCTGCTGGCCTAGCACCTTATCCACTGCACCCAGCCCAGCCCTGAGGCCGAATTTTATCGTTAGATGCTGAATCTTTGCATCAGGTAGGTATGGATATCTCCAGAGAGGAAGTGCTCGGCTCCACCTCATGTGTCCGGACAGGTGGGACACAGTGATGTGATGCAGGCCCTTAATCCCAGCACTCAGGAGGCAGAAGCAGGCGATCTCTGAGTTTAAGGACAGTCTGGTATACTGAGTGAGTTCCAGGACATCCAGGGCTACACAGAGAAACCCTGTCTTAACCACCCCCCTACCCCCCAAATTCAGACATGCTCTGTCAGGCTGCCTCAGAAAATGGTACCCTATCAGGCTGACCAGTCCCTATGTTACTCTCTACTAAAATCATTCCTTGGGTGTTAGTGCAAATGCATAGGAGACCTAGTCACTACAGCTGCCCTCAAGGAGGACCTTGGCAGGGTCTTCTAATCATCCCTGTCAGAACAATGAGTGGCTGTGTTGCAGCTCTTTTCTTTTTTCTTCTTTCTTTTCTTCTTTCTTTTCTTCTTTCTTTTCTCCTTTCTTTCTTTCTTTCTTTCTTTTCTTCTTTCTTTCTTTCTTTCTTTCTTTCTTTCTTTCTTTCTTTTTTTCTTTTTTGAGACAGGGTTTCTCTGTGCAGCCTTGACTGTCCTAGACTGATTTTGCAGACCAGGCTGGCCTCAAACTCACAGAGATCCACCTGCCTCTGCCTCCCTGAGTGTTGGGATTAAAGGCATGCACCACTGCACCTGGCTGGCCATTTTGCGTTTCAATCACAGGTTATGGGACTCCCCCTGCAGGGACTGTTGTTAGGTTGGCTCTCAGATTCAGTGTCTTTGTCTGCCAAAAAAGCAAGCTATGAGTCTTTGCTTACTCATTCTTTCTCTCTGCAAGGATGAGAAGAGAAAAAAACAAAACAAAACCAAAAACTTAAGCACTGTTGCTGTTTAGTACTGGAGGAAAGAGCCAAATGAACTTTACACAATCCAGTTTCTACTTGCATAGTCTATGACAGGAAAGGGAGAGTGAAATTTGCACCTAATCCTTGAGGGGGGGGGGTCACACTGGCCAGCAAACAGCAGAAGTCTCGTGGGTACATGGAGCAAATGGAAGGCATTTGACAACCATTAAGAGCAGCGGTTCTCAACCATCCTAAAGCTGCCACCCTTTAATGCAGTTACTCATGTTGTGGTGACCCCAGCCAGGAAATTGTCTTTGTGGTTTCTTCTTCACTGTAATTTTGCTATTGGTATGAATCGTAATGTAAATATCTGACATGCGGAGTAAAAGACTCTTCCTGCCCAAGCTTGGTGATCTGAGTTGGATCCCTGGAACCCATACAAAGGTAGAAGGAGGGAATCTACTATACAGTTGTCCTCTGACCCTCTCCCACATGTCATGCTACGCACACACACTCAATACAATAAAAATGTTTATATGTGTGTACATATATGTTTGTGATGTAATACATATTATATATACCTATATGTGTGTAGAGAGCTTTTTAGCTATATAATTCTCACACAGAAACAATCAACAACATAATCTATAAAGCTGGGTCTCTGGGCATGGGGTGCAAAGCTGCAAGAGAGATATAGGGTGAAGAGAGGTGTAGGAGGAGAGAGGTGAAGGAGGAGGAGCGTTAGGAGAAGATGATCATTGGACTGTGACGCACAGGGACATGGCAGCACAGAGTCTTGCTTACTTTAGCCTAGTGACAAGTTGCTTTGCTGGCATCTGTCACATGGCACAGGTGGCACTTCCTTGTTCCTTATTCAGATGAAGAAGGGGAAGGGCAAAGGCTGAAAGCATATGGGAAGTAAGGGCACGGGCACTTGCACTGCCCTGTGCATAAGAGTGAACTGCTGATGAGAATCCTTTTTTGCAATTACACTCCAATAAAAATCTAGAGAAGCTGCTTCTTGCAGTGGATGGTAATTAGCGCAGAGACCCACAGCTGAACAAGACAGAGGGAAGGAGAGACTTGGAGCCCTCAGCCCTAAATGTCTTTATCAAACCCTTCCCCTCAAGACTCAGGGGCCCATGCAGAGGAGGAGAGGCAAAGACTATAGGAATCAGAGGAGATGGGTGCCTGCAAGAAAACAGCATCGTCTTCCAGACGTACCGGGCCTGATGCACACATGATCTCACAGAGACTACGGTAGCAGACACAAGACCTGGCCAGGTCCAAGCCAAACAAACTCTCAGCACAGAGAAGGGGAAATGAGACCCAAAGTCCCACCCCTGGTCAAGAAGTTATTTGCAGCTGACAGCTGCTGAGAGAGGGAAAATCAGGCTTCTTCAATGGAGCGACACTGGATGGGTGAATCAGCCACATGCCAGGGCAGGCCCCATCCCAGGTGCAGCAGTAGTTGGCTCACACAGCAGAATGGACCCAATGTGTTTCATCTGCTTTTGTTTGTTTGCTTTTTTTTCATTTTGTTTTGGTTTATTGTTTCTATGTGTATATGTGCTTGCTTTTTCTCTGTTCTCCCCCACCCCCCATGCCAACCCTCCCCACGCGTTAGGGTTTCTCTGTGTAGCCCTGGCTGCTCTGAAACTCTCTCCGTAGACCAGGCTGGCCAGGAACTCAGATATCCTCCTACTTCTGCCTATGGAGTGCTGGGATTAAAAGCAGGCGCTACCATTTAACGGCTTTTTCTCCTCCTCCTCCTCTTCCTCCTCCTCCTCCTCCTCCTTCTTCATTATTATTTAGGAACTCAAGGCAGGGACAGAATATAACCAATATATATTGTATGAAAAAAAATAAAATAGGATGGGTGCAGCGGTATGTGCCTAGGGGAGGCAGAGTCGGTCCAAGCATGTGAGTTCCGGGGCCAGCCAGAGCTACACAGTGAGACACCATCTCAGAAAACAGAATGTTATCCACCTTTAGAAAAAGATGGAGAGGGGCTGGAGAGATGGCTCAGAGGTTAAGAGCCCTTGCTGTTCTTCCAAAGGTCCTGAGTTCAATTCCCAGCAACCACATGGTGGCTCACAACCATCTATACTGTAGTCTGGTGCCTTCTTTCTGGCTTACAGGCACACATGCTTGCAGAATACTATATACTGTATAAATAATAAATAAATCTTTAAAAAAAAAAAAGAAAAAGATGGAGAGGTCCAACTTCTTTAAATTTTTTTTTTAGGTGTGTTTTTTTATGTATGAATATTGGCCTACGTGTGCATGTATGCATGTATGTGCTCTCAGAGGTCAGAAGGGGTGCTGGATCCCCTGGAGCTATGCACGGTGGTGAGGCACGTGTGGGTGCTGGGAACGGAACACCACTCCTCGGCAGGAGCAACAGTGAGTGACCTTCCAGGCACTGTGATTAGCAATGTGACCCCTGTGCCTGTCCACTTCTCTTTTTTTTTTTTTTCTTTTTTGGTTTTGCTTGTTTAGCCTTGGATGTCCTGAAACTCGCTCTGGCCTCGAACCTCACAGTGATCTGCCTGCCTTTTCCCCCATCCCCCCACCCCTCACCCAGTGCTTCACTTCTTTTTTATTTGCTTCCTGAGACAGCTTTTCACTCTTGTCCTCAGGCTGGCCTCAAACTCGTGGTAATCCTGCTGCCCCCGTTTCCCAAGTGCCACCGCATTTTGTTCCTTTTTGTTCATTCCTGTCTATCCAGGGTCAGTCAATCATAATGCCTTAATACGTTTTGAAAACATATTTGTTGATTCTTATTGTCTATTTATGTCTGTTTAGTCTACACATAACATTTCTGTGCACCATGGGCGCTGGTATCTCTGGAGGCCAAAAGAGGACGTTGGATACCCCAGAACTGGAGTTAAGGATAATTGTGAGCCACCATGTGGGTATGGTCTTAAACACCGAGCCATCCTCCGCCCCCACCTTACTAGACTTCATCCTCCTAAGTTTCTTCGCTGTTGCCTGTCCTTGCCTGGTATCTTTTCCTCATTTTCTTGTCCTCAGACTATTACAGGTTTGTTGTTGTTGCTGTCCCCTGTCCCTCAGTCTGATACTGTCATTACTAAGCCTTCTCTTTTAAACTATTTTAAATGACACCCTTAATTTATTTTTTTTCTCTCTGTGTGTATACACATGAATGCTCCGCACAGAGGTGGGGTGACAACGGAGGAAGTCCTCACCTTCCCCCACATGGGTCCCAGGGACTGAATTCAAGTCATCAGGTTTGGTAGCATGAGCCACCAATGTTCTCTGTATCACTTTCCTTGACGTTTTAATTTAATTGATAACTTACTTATGTTGCCCTGAATGATCTAGAGCTTGGTGTGTAGACCAGGCCAGCCTGAAATCTGCCTCTGCCTCATGAGGGTTGGGATTAAGGGCCTGTGCCATGAAACTGAGCAATGGGATCTTGTTTGCTTTCGGAATGTTTTAAATATTATGGGTAGGTATTGCATTTTTTTCATATTTCATTTAAAATTATTTAAAAATATATCTAAATTATATATTTTCTCTATATTAAAATTAAAAATTAAATATTTATAAATGCATATGCCTGTTAACATAGTAGATTATGTAACTGATTTTCATATATTGAAGCTGCTTTGCATGCTTAGGTAAAAAGGCAGATACTCAAGTATCTGTATATCTTTTACATATAATATATATTATTGAGTTCTGTGTGTTAAAAAAATTTGTTGGGGGGGGCTGGAGAAATGGCTCAGGGGTTAGGAGCACTGTCTGCTCTTCCAGAGGTCCTGAGTTCAATTCCCAGCAACCACATGGTGGCTCACAATCATCTATACCCTCTACTGCCTTCTTAGAGCCCTAATATGCATAAAATAAATAAATACATAAAATCTTTAAAAAAATTTGTTGGGTTTTTGATGATTGTTTTGGTAAGAATTTTCACGTTTATTTTATGAGGATTCTTGGTTTGTGGCTTTCTTTTCTTATCCTCACTTCCTTCCTTCCATCTTTCCTTCTCTTTTTGGTACCAGAGTAATTCACACATCCTCAGATGAATTGAGGAATCCGTTACTGATTTTTCAAATGTGTTCATGTATTTATTTACATACTTTTTGGGTGTTTGTTGGTGGTGTTTTATTTGTTTGTTTGTTTTGTTTTGTTTTGTTTTGTTTTGAGGCAGGGTTTCTCTGTGTAGCCTTGGCTGTCCTGGACTCACTTTGTAGACCAGGCTAGCCTCAAACTCACAGCGATCTGCCTGCCTCTGCCGCCTTGAGTGCTGGGACTAAAGGCATGCGCCACCACGTCCGGCTTGCATACATTTTTTGAGACAAGGTTTTACTATGCTTCCCTGGCTGGCTTGGAACACATTATGGAGCCCCAAACTCCCAGCAATCCTCCTGCCTCTGCCTCCACCAAGCTGGAGTTCAAGGCAAGAATGGGCCGGTCAGCTGTGTTCATCATTTTAAGATCTCACTGCTGCTTGGGATGTAGAGTGATTGGTCATGCTCATGCTGTCTTGAGACTTCAAATCTTACTTCAGTGCTCAGGGAGGTCTCTCCCAGCCCCTGGGCTGGAGTTTTCACTATCATATGGAGGTCTGCCTTCTCTCATGGTCTCCAAAGACACAGCAGTGGGTACCCTTTTACTACTGGATCCTGGGAAAGATCCTGAGTCTCTACCTCACCTTCCCCAGACTAACCAAATTGGAGGAAGAAACGCTTTATTTCTACCAGACAGTGTCTAAGTCTAGGACTCCTGGCTGTCTCTGCTGACCCTGAGGAAGGGTCTTTACTGTCCAGTAGGGGAGAAAACAGCAGGTCCTTATCTGACATCCTCCCTTCTCTGGTTCCTCTTTCCCACTGTGGAGGAGTGATCTTGCCCTCCACTGGGGATGTGCTGCCAGCTTCCCTGTGGTGCTTGGCCTGAATGAAGCAGCTATTATCTGAATGTCCTTACTGAGTTGACTTTTCCTGCTTCTTTGGCAAGAGTCAATGGGTTGGGCTGTTTTTGTGGGCTCTGTGGTTTCTGGCTTGACCCCTTTCTTCCTAGGCGAAAAGACTCCAAGGAATCAGGACCCCAGCTGACCTGAAATTTGCTGAGCAGATGAAGCATCTCAACTTTGTGGTTTATGGACTTTCTGACTCTATCTCTTTAGATTTATTTATTTATTATGTGTATGAGTGTTTCATGTACATGTATGTATGTATGTATGTACGTGTATCATGAGCATTTCTGGTGCCTGTGAGAGCCAGAAGAAGACATAGGATCCAATGGAACTCTCCAGTTGGTGGTTCTAAGTCACCATGTGGGTGCTGGGAACTGAACCTGGGTCTTCTTCAAGTGCAACAAGTTCTCTTAATTGTTGAGCCATTTCTCCAGCCCTCCTGTTGTTTGAAACAAAGTCTCATGCTGTAGCTCAGTGAGGTTCTCCTCCTTACTGGAAGGCTGTTGGCCATCAGCCCAGGAAGGCAGCAGGAGCAGAAGGTAAGGCACAGAGCTTGGAAGGCCTTGAGGAAGGCAGAGATCAAACAATCTTGGAACAACTTCAGGGAGCTAGTTGAACTTTAATTCAGGAGAACAAAGGCTATAACCCCTTTGGGAGTGGGGGGGCATTCCCAGAATAAATGTACGTAATTGGTTGGAGCTAGGCACTTCAAGGATGCTTGATTTGCATTAGACAGCATGGACAGGAACACAGTACCTAATTATCCTATAGATTCAGGGAGGGGAGAGCTATCAGGGAGCTGTGTCAGAGGCCGTATATCAAATGTGCTTAGGGACATCTATGTCTAAAGACACTCTCCAGATGAGGTCAGGCAAAGAACTTGAACTCAAGTCCTCTGGAAGAGAAGTCAGTGCTCTTAACCACTGAGCCATCTCTCCCGTCTCTTATTTATTTTTCATAGGACCTCGTGTAGCTCAGGCTGGCATTGAGTTCACTGTGTAGCCTAGGCTGGCCTTGAACATAGAGTGATTCTCTTGTCTTAGTCTCCTACATACCCAGAAGTAGAAAGTATTTCTAAAGATATGGCACGTTTGCCAATGACAGTCCATGTGACAGAGATAACCACAGAAGCAGTATATACGAGTTGGGAATACAAATGAGATTCAGGGCGCCAACAGTGTCACTTGTGTAATAGTGAGGAGCCTGTCTTCGCTGACAGGAGGGAAGCTTGGGCAGGCATATTGTGCAGACTGCTCTGAGCAGATGAGGAAGTTGCTCTCCCCTGAACAGTTCTGCTCTCCAGAAGTGTCTGAGGTTAGCGGATGTTGTATGTTGCTGCCATCCAGTATGGAGGCCACTGAACACAGACACTCAGTGGGCCTGGTGCAAATCAGATGCATGACAGACTCTTCCTGAGAGATGCCTTTTCACCCCAGACACAGAGCCAAAGTACGGATACCACCAAAGTCCAACTTCTTTGAACATTAGTGGGGGACCAAGAAATCTACACCTCTGTTGTGGATATAAACATGTTTTTATTTTGGTCCCAAATGTGGGATGTGGTACTGATTCGGATGGTCCACAGCAACAGACTATTTACCACATGCGAGCTCTGAGAGGAGCTCTTTGCCAGTTGCAGATAGTATAAATCTGAAGACTCTGGAGAGAGAAAAAAAAATGTCAGAGCCCAGAAAAGAATCGAGAAAGAACAATGCTGCTCCTGCTTCCCCCTTGCAGCTCCTGGTTGCTGTTGTGAGACAAGAAGTTGGAGATCTCTTAAAACGAGGATTAGACTGGCTGCAAAAAACCCGATGACCCTGACCAGCAGGAAGCAGCTAAGAAAGAACTGTGCCCCCTCTCCTACTAACCTTTTCTCTCTTCTACCTGGTGTTGGGCTTTTGGAAGGGATTGGGGTGGAGGAGGGAGAAAAAGATATAAGAAATGTAAATACAAGAGTTTTGTTGTTGTTGTTGTTTTGTTTTTTTAGAGTATGCCAACACAACTCCACATGAGGCTTCTGGTCACCATGCATAGCTTTCTCTTGTAGGCAACCTTGGCCACCCTGTCAGAGGAACAGTTTGGGTGGCTCCATTATGGAACACCTTCTTCTTCTATAGCAGGGGTTGTGAGGATCACCTCTGCCTTCCTGTTAACCCTTTCTTTTAACCCTTCGGTGGACTGCTGGTCAGGTTTTAAGAACTTCCAGAGCACATTAGTTGGCTTTATATTAGTATCTCCCTAAGAACTCCAGCACGACATAAACCTTGCTACATTTGCTTTTGGGTGACTAACATAGGAGTTCCTTACTCTTCACATCATCTCTTGAGTCCCTTAGCACCTTAAAAACTCATTCATGTGATGGTCTAGATCATTCTAATATGTTAGAGCCTCTCCTACTTCACAAAGATCCCATCCCACCATGGAACTCAGCAGAGCCATGAAGTTTTCTGTTGACTCATTCCCTTTATTAACTCCTCTGTGACCATAGTTCTGCCTGGCCCAGTGAACTGGCATCAAGCGCAGCTCCTCTTATTCCTAATTCCCTCAATAGTACCTGCCCCTTCTCTATGGCCCTTCAGCCTTGAAGTTAATGGGAACTTCCGATGGAGATAACCAAGTGCTCCTAATGGCTCTCATAAGCCATTATGACTGGTTTCTCTCGTACTGTCCCAGTTATACAGCCTTTGCCATAACTCAGTTTTTCTGCCTTCCCAGCAGTTAGCATGACCCCACCCACTGCCGTGTCCCACAGCCTCACAAGCCACTCTGCATAACTTCTTTCACTGCTTGTTTAAAGGACTTCCCCGGTTTCAGTAGTTTAAGTGCCGAGCGTTTCCTGATCACCCCCTTGTACTGATCTCATGCTGGACCACAGCTAATGCCCCAACATGCATGCTATGCTAGATTATAAATTTCCTTTTTATTTATTTATTTTTTCTTTTAAAGGTCAGCTCTGAAGAGTCCCTTCCATCATTTTTGCCACCCGCCCTCTCATTTATCTAATGTATTTGCCAGATTAGAGGCTAAGATGGAGGGTACATCATCTCCTTTCTCGTTGCCATTCCTCCGCGGGAAATGGCGGAGGAAAGATGGGCACGGGAAAGATAGAAGCAAACTCCTGGTTGGCTACCATCTTGGCCTTCGGATGAGTTTCTACCCGCATACTGCAATGACCTGGGACTTCTGATCTTCCTGCCTATGCTTGCCCGGTGTTTGGATTACAGGCATGTATGACCAGGTCCAGATGTGAATCTTTTTTTTTTGTGTGTGTGTGTGTGTGTGTGTATGTGTGATTCAGTAGAAAAAGATAGCATTGTACACTCTTCCAGAGGACCCATAATCCTCCGTAACTTCAGTTCCAGAGGATCCAAGACCTTCCTCTGGTCTCTCCAGGCACTGCACACTTGTGTATGTGCACTCACATACACTCAGGCACACTTATACATCTCTCTCTTTCTCTCATTTGTGTGTGTGTGTGTGTGTGTGTGTGTACATGAAAATGTGCCACATCTTGCTTGTGGAGGTAAGAGGGAAACTTCCAGAACTGCTTCTTTCCTTCTACCGTGTATTGAACTCAGGTTGCCATTCTTGGCAGCAAGCACCTTTACTGGCTGAGCCACCCTTGGCAGCCCCACCCAGCTGTGAATCTCTAGCAAAGGTACTTTTATAATCACACACAGCTAGTGGCAGCCATATTGGATAGCTAGCTTTCAAGGGGAAGGTGAAGCTGATATGTCAGCTGAGCATATAGCTGAGCCCTGAAGGGCGCGGGAAAGTTGGAAGTTTCAAAGGAGGATGAAAGGATGTTGTTAACAAAGAGGATGTGGTCATGGCTAGTCAGCACCTCATGTGATTTCCACCTGACGGATTTAGCTACAGAAAACCCGTCTCTTCAAGATGCTTCCATGGGCTGTGATGATGGCACACACCTATGAGTATGGTACTTGGAAGGCAAGGGTAGGAGAATGGTGAACTTCCCACCACCCTGGGATACATGGTAACAGTGACTCACAAAGTCAAGGTCAGGCATGGCATGCAGAGCTTGTGAATTTAGCACTGAGGAGGATTAGGAGTTTAAGTCTTCCTCAGTAGCAGAGTGTTCAGGGACAGCCTGGACTACAGGAGTCTTTGTTTTAAAAGCCAATAGCAAAAAAAAAAAAAAAAAAAAGAAAGAAAGAAATCCAAATCAATCAGTACATAAACAAATATTTTGTGATAACAGAGTTCAAGTTGCCTGTGGGAACCGACTCCCACATTCTTGTTTCCTGTCTAGTTGAAATAGATAGCCATAAGAAATAAAATAAAATAAAGAAATAGATAGCCATGAATATTAGTAACTGAAGTCACTAGCTCAAGGTCCCAGGTTGACCAGCTAGAACACCCTGGTCCTCCAGTGTGTCCCTCTAGACCAGTGGTTCTCAACCTTCCCAAGGCTGTGACCCTTTAATATAGTCCCTCATGTTGTGGTGACCCCAGCCATAAGGTGATTTCATTGTTATACGGTTACTGCATAACTTTAATTTTGACACTGTTGTGAATCATAATGTAAATGTCTGATATGCAGGATCTCTGATATGTGACCCCATGTGAAAAAGTCCTTTGACCCCAAAGAGGATGTGAAGCCCAGGTTGAGACCCACTGCTCTAAACCTTTCTCTTTAGCCCAGCTCTCCTCCTTCTGACATCCCGTGTCTGAGTGGCTCAGAGTAACAGGCAAATGTCAGTAGTCCCTGAAGTCAGGCCTGCTCTTCATCCCTGACCAACCTTGGCACAGGGCTTTAGGGCATGAGCCTTCCTGCTCCTTATTTATAAAATGCAAACAGAGCCTGGTGGGGTGGCAGGTACCTTTAATGCCAGCACCAGGGAGGCAGACACAAGCAGGTTTCTTTGAGTTTCAGGCCACTTTGGTGTATATCATGAGTTCCAGGCCAAACAGAGCTATAATAATGAGATCTTTCATCAAAACGCATCTACACCCTGTCACTCCAATGCATACACACACACACACACACACACACACACACATACACAATCAGATGCAATAAACAGTTAGGCTGACCCTGGAAACAGGAAGACTTTAACTACCCAAGTAGAGTTTGAAGGTGACTCTTTTAGCCCCTTGAAAACTCTGCGTTTTATTACTCTGCGACTTTGCCTCTGACAGCGCACTACAGTGAACTTGATCACATTCCTGGTTGTACCACTTGAGTCAGTTAGTAACTCCATATTGCCACTAAGAAGGATACAGTCTATGGTCTCTCTCTTTGAGGCTGTCCTGTGTAGCTCTGGATGGCCTAGAACTTGCTATGTAGACCTGGTTGGCCTAGAATTCAGAGATCTGCCTGCCTCTGCCTCCCAAGTGCTGAGATTAAAGGTGTGCCCCTCTATATCCTAAAGTTAATTATTTCAGCATTTTAAAAATCTTCTGTAACGAATTCATTCTTAGTCCTTAAAAACAAAGGAAAGGCTCAGAATGTAGCTCAGTTGGTAGAACAGTTTCCTAGCATGTATGATGCCACAGATTCAGTCTCCCACAACACAGAAAACCAGGTATGGTAGTACATGCGTTTAACCTGAGCCATGGGCAGGTGGAACCATGAGAATCAGAAGTTCAAAGTCATCCTGGGCCTGGACAAAGTGACTGTGAAGTTAGCTTAGGCCATACGAGACTCTGTCTCAAAAAAAAAAAAATTAAAAAAAAAATAATTTTTTTTTTTTTTTTTTTTTTTTTTTTTTTTTAAGGAAGGACAGAGGGAAGGATGCAGGATGAGGCAGGTAAATGGTAAATGCCTGTCATCTCAGCATTGAGGAGGCTGAGACAGGAGGACTACAAGTTTCAGGCCAGCCTGGACTATACGGTAAGATCTTGTCTCAACAACAACAACAAAACAAAAACAAAACCAAAACCAAAAAACAAACAAAAAACCCAAACAAACAAACTAACTAAGGAATACAGGAAGTAGGAAGCCATTCCTCTTTTTTCTGTCTCCAGGAAGTGACTGCTTTTCATAGATGCCATGTATAGCAGACATCTGTAATGCCCAGGGACCTTGAGATGGTGTAAGAGAGGAAGCCATCCACTCCCCGTGTCCACGGTAACTGGGTTCCAGGCAACACGGCCCAGTGTTGAGACCCATGAGACTCTTCCTTGCCAGTGCTGAGACAACACAAGATGGTAGAGGTGTTGGGTCCATAGTAGTTCCCCAAGTGTCTGTTCTCTCCATCCCTGCTGGCTGGAATCGAGCAAGGGAGAGGGGTGCGGGTGCATTTATTTGCCTTTGGAACACTAGACTGCAGGCCTGTTTGTTGAGTCTGCTGTTGCCTTTCATGGCTCAGTCTAGTCAAGAGTTGTTTTGGCCCAAAAGGCGAGGCGGCGGTGGAGGGGAGCATAGGGCCAGGGTGGGGTAAGACATCTGCAGTGCCCAACAACCCAACAACCGTTACCAAGGCCTCCCCTGGCTCTGCCCTTACCTGCAGAATGGTAAACAAAGCCCCTGGGAGAACTCGGGCAAACTGAACACCTTGGTCAAACACGAAGCCAGCCATTGCCAGGTGTGCTTGCTGAGCTGACTCTCCATCAGCATGCTGTCATGCAGAAAATGTTTATCTAATTTGTCAAGATAATCTTTCCTCAAATAAGCCTCGGGCCTGCTCCTTGGAACAGCCTGAATTCAGTCTGTAGAATGTAACTCTACTTTTTTCACTCATTTTCCCTTTAATCACTGTGTCAACTCTTCCTGGCTTTAAGCAAACTGAAAGTAATTATATCATTCTTAAGTGAGTAATCTTTTGACTGGGTTAGCCGATTCGTGAGTTACTCTAAAATTCTTCTAAACTGGGCAGTCCTTTTCCAAACACATTTTCTCAGATGTTTCGCAAAGTTTGGCTCATCAGTGACCCACGGATATGTTTACTCTGTCACGTTCTGTGGACACGCCATGGCTATATTAGGAGGTTTGAAAAGAAGTTGAGTGTGGAAACATGAGAAGGGGGAAGGTAACTTCACCTACTAATTTAGGCATTTCTTGGAAATATTACAGTCTTAGTAAATAACTCAAGCTTCAGGCATGAAGAAAGCCTGATTAATACTTTGAATCACGGGTGCGTTACCGAAGGATGGCTTGACAGAGTAGAGCAGTTGCTTCTTGCTTTTCATTGTGTGATTCCCTCGCCACTGTGTGGGATCTTGTTTTAAGATCAGAAATGCTAAAGGTTCCATCATGTTTCATGGTTTTACTCATGACATTCTCCTACAGAACTCATGGTCTGTTTAAAAATAGAAAACTCAGCCATCTGGCTATCTGACGGTTTCTATTTTTGTTTCTCTTTGCATTCTCGAAGTGTGTTGGGTCTGAAATTCTTCATGTTCTGCCCTCTACGTAATTGTGTATATATACACATATACTTTCTCATTTAAATCCTGCCGTTATCAGTCTGGGTTTGTTTGTGGTTCGTGGTAGTGCTCAGTGGGGAAGCCAACCTTGCTTAACTCATGCACTGGCCAAGTCTGTGTTAAGTTCCAACTCTAAAATTCCTTACCCAAAGTCTCTGCAATGCCAACTGTAAGGCATGGCTCATGACTGGTAGCACCCACACGGACTCAGGGTTTTCACTGAGAAAAACTCACCTCTTGTTCTTGCTCTGATGGAAGAGACAAAGCTATGCATAGGGTCAGAGGCAACCTGAAAGCTCTTCCACATCATCATCATTTTACATGCCGGAAACTGGCTCAGAGATTGGAGACTTATGTGGTTTGTGTGGCCACTCAGCGGCCTCTCAGGGATGTCCTCAGGTGGACATGCTCATCTAACACGCTCAAAGCTCTGGGTTCAATCCTCTGAACTACGAAGATGTGGTATGTGACGGCATAGCCATGATTTCACTACTCAGTAGAAACATGGGTTCAGGGAAGCACGTGAAATGTCAGTCACCACAGTGATCTTTGGGAAGCTCCAGATAGATCTTTATATTTCTTGAGACATAGCCCAGACAGACCGTGATATACAATTTAGGGAGGCTGTGCGCTCCTGAATCTCTCCCTCCATTCCCCTGCATTTACACGCGTGCACACCACACCCAGATGGTTTTGGATGCTGAGGACTGAAGTCAGGGCTTCCATCTTGCTAGGGAACCATTTTGCTGAGAGAACCATATCTCTAACACCTTCCTCTTTTTATAGCCCTGGCAGGCTTTGAACTTCTAATTCTTTACTCCCTTTGCCCAAGTACCGGGATTAAAGATAAGAGCTGATGTGATCAGCCAGAGTTGCACATAAAACAAACAAACAAACAAAAACCCAATGGAACAAATTAAACACATGGTACACATGTGTTTAAAAAGCCCAGATGTAGCACTGACAGCAGCTAAGGCTGGCAGAGAGGTGTGGAGACAGAGCACTTCAGTAGCTTCCAGAAGATGGTCCACGCTAATCTTCCTGTTACCATCAGATCCAATAGTTACAGCTTTTGCTATTTATTATATTCGAAGAAACCCTGTGTCTACCCGGAAGCATGCCTGTGGTTGTCCCCGTACCCTAGCTTTAGCGATAATTGCCTAAATTTGGAAGACTTAAGATGACCTTGAGTAGGTGAATAAATAAATTATCAGTGGTGTAGGCGGACAACAGGATAAAAACAGGTGAGCTGTCATGCCTGGAACAGTCATGGGTATATTTGGTGCATATTAGTGCTGGTGGCTCATGCCTACAATACAAGCACTTCTGAGGCTAAGGAAGGAGGAGGGCCTTGTATTTGAGGCCTACCTAGGCTACACAGTGAAGTCCAGACCAGCCTGGCCTATGGAGTAAGACCCTGTCTCAAGAAAACCAAAACCAACCAACCAAGTTAGTATGATGGGCCACGCTTGTAATTTCAGCTCTAGTAAAGCAGAGTCAGGAGAATCACTCCATGGCCACTTTGGCCTGTAAACAGTCTGGGCTACCTGTGGGCTTACGTCAGAAAGCCAAAAAGCACCCTCCCCCACACACTCCAGGGTTAAAAGAAGCACACGGTATCTACCAATAGAGCTGCACCTGAAAGGCCTACCTGGAGATGATAGCAACCCTAGGACGTTCTGAAAACGTAAACTAGCTGAGCAGTTGCCAGGACGTGCCAGGAGAGGGAGGGGTAGAAGGTAGAACGTGGACCTTCCAGTAAAGCTAATACCACTACCAGAGGAATGCTACCACACACGTCGCTACACCAAATCCCAGAGCGCCAACCCAGGAGAGACCCTCAGTGAAAGCTGAAGTCAGGCGGCATCAGTGTGTTGGGCTAGGTCCATCAAAGACAGAAAGAAAGAAAGAAAGAAAGAAAGAAAGAAAGAAAGAAAGAAAGA
>NW_026596073.1:28160421-28184770 GCF_907164565.1 Psammomys obesus
AAAGAAAGAAAGAAAGAAAGAAAGAAAGAAAGAAAGAAAGAAAGAAAAGAAAAGGCCAATTCCTCAGGTATAACAGGTGGGAAGGCATGGAGCAGGGGTGTTTCCCTCTGTATGTCTTACTAAGTCTTCCTGTGAATCTGTAACTATTCTGAGAGAAGAAATTCAGGGCCTGGAGAGATGGCTCCTTGGTTAAGGACGCTGTTTGCTCTTTCGGAGGACCTGGGTTTCATTCCCAGAACCTGCATGGCAGTGTAAAACCATCTGTAACTTCAGCCCCAGGTAGTCTGTGATCCCTTTCCGGCTCCCCCAGGCACTGAATGCGCATGGTACATGGACTTGCTTGGTGCAGGCAAAACCCTCATACACATAAAATTAAAATACAAATAAATAAATAAATAAATCTTCTATCTCTTCTTTCTACCCTGGCCCACAATTTGTAAGCTGCTTTATTTATTTATTTTTGTTCTTTTGTTGTTGTTGTTGTTGTTTTTTGTTTTTTTAAGGCAGGATTGGGGTTTTATTAAAGATATTTTTAACATAAACTGTAAGCATGAAGATTAAGAGAAAAAAAAGATTATTAGAAAGGACACATCCCCCACAGCACGGGTATGAGCTCCTCAAAGAGAAGTCACTTCTTGCATTTTAATTTTTAACAATAATTAATTTATTAATTAATTTTGAGGCAGAGCCTCACTGTGTAGCTCTAACTGGCTTGGAACTTGCTATGTAGACCAGGCTGGCCTCAAACTTAAAGAGATTACCTTCTTCTTTCTCTTGAGGGTTGGCATTAAAAGTATGTGCCACCACAGCTGGCTCTTGTTTTTAAATGTGTGGGTGGCAGGTGGGAGTGGGGAGGGGGCCAAGTAGTGTCTTTCTCTATAGCTCATGTTGGCCTGGAACTCATAGCAATCCTTCTGCATCAGCCTTCCAGGTGTTTCATTATAGGTCTGAGTCACCACACCTGTTTTTTTTCTTCCCTCCCTCTTTTCTTCCCTTCCCTTCCTTCCTTCCTCCCTTGTAGGCTCATGCTATGTAGTTCTGGCTGGTATCTGTTTTATTGCCTAGGCTAGCAAACTCATGGTAATTCTTCTGCTTCAGCTTCCCCAGTACTCTTACAAAGGAAGAATGATAGACGTTCTGGGTAGGAGAGAACTGTTAGTCTCCAACCTCAGGGGTGCTGAGGGCAAGGCTTGTGTGTGAAGGAGAGCACTTGCTTTGAATATGCATCGCTGGCCTGCAGGCCCTAGTTTGGGAACCCCTACTTTGAGATTAAGAGTATTTGACTCAGAGCCCAAAGTGTTCTGGAGCAATGCAAAGGGAAGCAGATCCACAGTGGTGCTTTCGGGTGACAGTGGCACTGTGGTGGAACCGTCCTACTCACAAAATTGCCTGAGGTGCATACAAAGCCACTTGGGAAGTGGTGGAACAGCTGGGGTCGCTAGCCATTCTTAACCCTTAGCTTATGTTCATTTGTTGGTAGCAGCTAAAGGTGCGCTGTGGCCTGCTGTGCACCTGGCACTTTGAATGTTTATTCACAAAATGCTCAGTTGATGGGGGCAGGGAGGGTACAGTAGTTCTTCATGGAGGAGCACAGGAAGTATATTTTCACCAAGGTTATGTTTATTCCACTCTGACAAAGATGGTGGAATGTTCCTTGATGGAATAAATTAGTCATACTGAAGGAGCGAAGGGGACTCTGCGTGTGTGCTTGTGTGACCATGAATGTGCTTGTATGAATATGTATTCGTGTATACATGTGTGCACATGTGTGGAAAGAACAAAACAGGCAGATAAGCAAGTCTAGGCATTTCCCGTTTCCAACTCTGGGGCATTGAAAGTGGTGGAGGAGGGCAGCAGGCAGGTTCTTGACTGCTCAGGAAGGAGAAGCCACCCAAGGAAGGTGTTTAGAGATGAGACTAAGCAGCTGAGATCAAAGAGAAGTGGGCCATCATGTGGCTTCTGGTAGGGAGTGGTAATTGCTGCTCCCATTCTGCCCCCATCCCTGACCTTCGCCATCTGAGCACACCCGGTGCACACACCTGGCACAAGACCCAGTCAGGGGCCCAGAGGGCAGTGGCAAGCAAAGGCAGTGCCAGGTTTGCTGCTGCCCCAGGCACCTGGTGACATCACAGCAGCACTGGCTGGGCTCTGGAGGCTTCTGGAGGCTGCCAAGAGGCACCTGGAAGCTTTCCTTTGATGCTCAGCTGCTCCTGGCCTGGTTACTCCCCAGTACTTCCTGCTCTGGCCATCCAGGAAGATAAAGGCACCTCATCCAATGATGCATCCAACACCTTTGATTCTGAGAGCCTCAAATATCTTACAGCCACAATGGCTTTTAGCTTTCCAAGCAAAGGTCTATATGAGCCAGGGTCTCCAGATTCAGTCTCTGCTTAAATTCTGCTCCTTTATGAGGAGGAGTCCCAGGAGCCCACCCAGGCCGGCCTCTCTCACATCCTAGTTGGTTCTTATATTATGGGGTGGCTTACCTGAAGACATATGGAAAGGAAAACAAACAGCCAGAATGAGATCTCCTGGGCCCTGTCTGTCCAGTGTTGACCAGGCATATCCTCCCTAAGTTCTTTGTGGGCCTGGTTAGAGAGCTCAGCAGGTAAATAGGCTTAGCATGGGATGATGCAAGCTAATGGCCAGACTGTAAGGGTAGACGGAAGGGCAGGATAGATCTCCATACAAGCACTATGTCATTGTGCACCCAATAAGTAAGATTAAAATTTCATCCTAAAAGTCAGTTATGGACATTTTTGTTTGTTTGTTTTTGTTTTTGAGCCAAGAATGACTTTGTACTTCTGATCATCCTGCCTCTGCCCCCTTAACGCTGGTTCCTCCTGGGGATGGAACGCATGCTAGGCAAACAGTCTACAAACAGCCTCAACCGGCTTTGTAAATCCTCAAAGGACATCTTATGACCAAGCTTTGGTGGTCCATGCCTTTAGTCCTTGCACATGGGAGACGGAGGCAGGAGGATCTCTGTGAGTTGCAGGCCAGGTAAAGCTACATGGCAAGATCCTGTCAGAAACACCACACCTTCCCCCCAAGAAAGAGGAGCTTTCTCTAGAAGGGCTTCACATGTCGCCCCTTCCAAGGACCTATATGTCCCTGTGGGAAAGGAGAAGAGTTTTGTTTAAAATGTTTAAGATGCTTTTTTTTTTTTTGCACCTGTAGGAGATAGATATCCTGTTTGTTTACAGGCTCCTTCCAGAGACACCGCTAATGCATCCTGAAAGAGAGGGGAAAATGGTGGAGTTTGAAGAAGATTATCGACCTGAGATTAGTTTGCTGTGATCTGCCAATGTTTTCACTTATTTCCAAATCATAGATGGTCGAGTCTGTTGAGCAATCGGGAGAAAATCACACGCAAACACAGTCTAAGTACTGATAAGAATCCTGAAAGTAAACAGCGAATTCCTGCTAATGGCTAAGTCACCAAGGTGAGATCCAGTCTAAACACACACCCTGCTTCGGCAGGGCTGCCTCAGCTCGGGTTACACAGGCTCAGGGGAAATGTCTCCTTTATGCTTGTCAGGTGAAATTAATTGTGTATCTCCCATCAATCATTCCTGCCAGAGACGTTCTCACAGAATCTTAAGGAACGCTCGGTCCCACCTCCAACCCCTCCCCAGCAGGATGAGTTTGGGTTGTGCCCATTAACTAAAAGTTCCTGGGATTTCCAAGGAAGTCCCAGCTATGGTTTTTCACTGATAAACCTGGGAAACTTACCTTCACATAAAGGGACGCTTGGTGTGGGCTCCAGCTTAGTTATGAATATTTGACTGTGTGGAGTGTGTCGAAGACTGCCCAGCAAGTTAGAGCCTTGCCAGTTTATGCTGTTAAATATTTTCGTGGAATAATTCAAATAACTCAAGAATCCAGCTGAAAATAGAGAGTACAATTGAAAAATCAACCCATGCCTTCACCATCCCACCAAATCATTTAGGATTTGAATGGAGTTCATTCTATATATTTTTTTATTTTGTGTTTTCCTTTTTATTTTTTTCAGTAGCATATGTTAGTTATACGCAAAAAGTGGGTTTCGTTGGGACCTTTTCAGGCATTTATACATTTTGATTATATTAATCAGCCCATTACTTTCTCTTGCTCTCTCGTTCTTGTCTCTTTTCTCTAAAACAATCTGTAATTCTTTAACCCAGGCTGACCTCAAGCTGGAGACAATTCTGCCTCAGCTTCTTGAATCCTGGGCTTACAGGCCTGAGACACCACACCCAACTCTTGTCCCCCTCCCCCCCCATCCCCAACTTTGCATTTTCCTGTACCAGCCTTTTGTTAGACAGGGCTTCCTTCTGCCTCTACCTCTGAGCGTTGGGATCACAGGCTTGTACGATACCTGGTTTGGGTTACTGGGATGAAATCCATGTCACATACATACCTGCACATATATCTGTGTACTGTGTAGGCAGAGGCCGGAAGAGGACATCAGATCTCCTGGAACTGGAGTCACGGGAAGTTCTGAACCACCAGGTGGGTGCTGAGAAGCAAATCCAGGTCCTCTGAAAAAGCAATAAGAGCTCTAACCACTGAGCTGCTCTGGCATGTATGTCATGGTCACAGACTAATTCTTTCCCTGACTCAGTGGTTCCTAAGAAACGGCCAGTGCCAGTTAGTTACCTGAGGGATTTAGCACACGTGACTGAAGTGTGTGAATCACCAGCTTTGGGCTTTCTTTTTATCAGAAAAGTTTCCTGTTGGCAATCACCTCATACTTCCTTTCACTCTAAAAGAAAAGAGAGAAAGTTTAGTAGAGATAAGGAATTTACCCAGGCTCTGCTACCAGACAGCAGCTGGGCCATCAAGCCTGTCTGCTGGGGAAGGCCTCTCGAGGTGCACCAGTCTGTGTTTCCCTTGGTCTGAGTGTTGGTAGCTGGCAGCCACTTTTATATGAGAAGAGAGAGCGGCTTCCCAGAGAACATTTGTCTTTTGGCTTCTCGCACCCAGTCCCCTCAACCACAGATGTGCCAGCATTGCCTGAAAACCATGCCATCTATGTAGTGGCCCCAAGAGCAGTTTTAAAACAGTGTTTAAGTTCTCCAGTGGAACACGAGGAAATTGCCAAGGCAAGTGCTCCAAAGGAGGTATCATCTCCCACAGAAAGCCGCTGTGCCTGGTACTTAGCGTGAGCTTGGGTGGTGGAACACTTGCCTAGAGTGCAGAGCACACCCTTGGTTTGACACTGGAACGCCACAAAACAAAGCACAACACGGGACGGCTCTGGGGAGATGGCTAAGACATTAAAACCATGCCATGAAACCATGCGGGCCTGAGTTCCGATCCTCAGAACTCACCTAAAAGCCAGGTTCTAGCCAGGCATGGTGGCGCACACCTTTAAACCCAGCACCCTGGAGGCTGAGGCAGGTGAATCTCTCTGTAAGATGGAGGCCAGCCTGGAATGGACAGGGTGAATTCCAGGACAACCAGAGCCCATGGTAAGACCCTGTCCCAAACAGAAAAGAAGCAAAGCAAAACCAAACAAACAGCTTCGTTCTGGAGAGGTGGAGACAGGAGGGTCCCTGGAGCTGCCCAGCCAGCCAGCAAACCCAAGCCAATTAATGAACTTTTAGGTCTAGTGGTAGTCCCTGTCTCTCAAAATAATTTGGAGAGTGATTAAAAAAAAGATAGCCAATGTGTATCTTTGGCTTTCACATACATGTGGACACATGCATTGGTGTGTCTGCGCCCATAAAACACGTATGCACAAGGAGAAAAAGAAACCAACAATAAAAACTTCAAAAAAAAAAAAAAAAAAAAGAACTTTCTTCATTGGTTACATTTGGCCTCATCAGTGTCCTGCTCAAGGCTACATTGCTCATCGGTTTTAATTTTATTGTTTTGGTTTGGTTTTTGAGATAGGGTTTCTCTGTGTAGCCCTGGTGTCCTGAAACTGACAGGACTAGGCTGGCATCAAACTCCGATCTGCTTGCTTCTGCCTTACAAGTGCTTGGATTAAAGGGATGTGCCACCATTCACGGTCTTTTTTTTTTTGTAACAATCTTCTACAACTTTGGTCACAAAGTAACCAAGATGATCTCGAATAATCATCCTCCGGCCTGCCTCCACGTTCCGGAGTGCTCAGATTACAAGAACATGCCACCATTTCTGGGGCGGACCCCGGGCTTTTTCTTGCTTAGGCAAGCACTGTACCAATTGAACTACAGGCCCAGCCCTTTCTTTATTCTTCAGTCATCTGGTCTGATGAACATTCTGCAGCCTGACTGTGTGTCAGAACCACAGAGCTTGCAGAAGAGGTCAGTCGGGGCATTTCATCTACCTAGCTTTGGTTGTATTTTGCATTGGGGGCAGAGCTCAGGAATTGGAGGAGGTGATTGTTGCAATTTGCAAGTGTTTGGCCTTCTGGGGCTGTGCTGAGGTTTCTGAAATGCCTTTGCCCCTTGAGGCACCGAAGCTTGGTTTGAAAAGTCCCCTAGGCACTAGAAATGATGCCTGGTGTCAGGTGGGAGACAGGAAGGCATTTTAGCCCGGAGACTGGGACGGAGGTAGTGTTAGGGATTGCTAAGATTGATGCAATACAAATGTGGCTGTTCTTTGAAGAGTTCTTTCAGAAAACGATCCTATAAAATCATCTGCACAAAATGCGCCAGCACACACGAGGATGCTAACGACAAGAGTTTTAAAAACCAGAACGAAGACGCCACAAAGCCAGCTCAGTAGTCAAGAGCACTTGCTGTTTCTTCGGAGGCTCTGAGTTCAGTTCCTAGCAGTAGGGTCAGGTGGCTGCCACCTGCCTGTAACTCCAGCTGGATTCAACACCCCATTGACACCTCTGTAGGTGTCAGCACTCATATGCACATATCCTCATGCCTACACACGTACATACATAATTTAAAGTAAAAATAAGCCATGAAAATGGAGGAAGGGAGGAGGTTTGAGATGGAATTTTGTTGGCTAGGCAGGGTAACTTCGTGCTTGAAGCAAGCAATCCTTTTCTGTCAGGCTCCTAAGCACTGGAATTAGAATTGTGAGTCACTGTACCAGGCCAGAGATTTTTTTTTTTTTTTTTTTTTTTTTGGTAATAGCAATTATACCCGTAAGTAGGTAAACAACTCAAGAAAAGCAATCAAACATTCTATTCATTCATTCAGGTTTTTCAAGATAGAGTTTCTCTGTGTAGGCTTTGCTGTCCTGGTCTTGTTTTGTAGACCAGGCTGGCCTCGAACTCACAGTGATCTGCCTGCCTCTGCCTTCCCAAGTGCTGGGATTCCATGGGGCACCATGGTGCCTGGCTACAATCAACTGCTGATATGCAATTGCTTAAAAAGTTGAGTCTGGGCCTACACATGGTAGTACACTCAGCACTCAGGAGGCAGAAGCAAGCAGGTCTCTGGGAGCTGGAGCTTGGTTTACACAACGGGTTCTTTTCTGATATATATATATATCAGAAAGAAAGGAAAAATATATATATATTTATTTTTTCCTTTTTTTTTTTTTTTTTCTTTTTTGAGACCAAATCTTACTACGTACCTATGTACCTCTGTGGCTATCCTGGAACTCACATACGTACCTCTGTGGCTATCCTGGAACTCACAATGTAGACCAAGCCCGCCTCTGCCACCTGAGTGCTGGCATTAAAGACGTGTGCCACTATTCCTGGCACACAGGGAGTTCTAAGCCCGCAAAGAACTATATATCAAGGCCCTGTCTTTAAAAAAAAAATCAGTTTGGGGTACTCAGGACGTCTCTCAAGGTGCTGTTCACTTAGCCTGATGACCTGAGTTCAGTCCCTGGAATCCACGGAAGAGGAGAAAGAGAACTTACTACTACAAGTCACAAGTCAGCCTCTAACCCCAAACAATTAGTGTTTTTTAAAAAACAGGGTTTGTGTACAATAGAAGACTCCAGGGTCAGGTGTGGTGGGTCCTGGCAGTTGGGAGGTAGAGGAAGGAGGCTCCTAGCAAATTCAAAGCCAACCTGATTTACATAGTGAATTCCAGGCCAGCCTGGGATATAGCATGAGGTGTTGTCTCAAAACAGCATGCCCTCTACCCTCTTGGCAATGTCCTAAATACAACTTTTTGTGGGTGGCAGGATTTCACTGTGCAGACCAGGCTGGCCTCCACCTCATAGAGCAGCATCTATGTGCCTTAGCCTCTGGAATGCTGAGTCTAAAGGCCTGTGCTACCATCCCCAGCCTGCTTTATTTCTTCAGAATAACAACCCAGACCCACGCAGTGAACTACTCTCAGGAGAGAGTAGAGTACACATGGCCTCTGCAGGTTTACATGAGCCTCAGTTATCCATGCAAAGCTTAGTCACAAGTCAGAAGGGGACACTTATCCAGCAGGGTGAAATCAGTCCCAAGTCCAAAGAGAATCAGAGCCATAAAGATAACTGTTATCTTCGGAGGGTGAAGGTGGGAGGAATTAGTTATTCTTACTATCTTACTATTATCTACTTTTTTTTTTTTTTTTTTGAGCCAAGGTGTACCTCACATTTGCAATGTAGTCAAGGATGACCTTGAATTGACCTTTGTGGCCCCATGCCTGTTTACTGAGTGAGACCCTGTCACAAACAAACAAACAAACAAACAAACAAACAAACAAACAAACAGAAAGAGCTTTCCTGCCCACAGGTGAGGTGTAAGCTCCGCGGCAGTTGGGGATAAATGAATGCAAATAGTTCAGGCTGGCCTCTGGACCTGTTCCTCAGAACAGACCCATTCTAAGGTTGAGCTACATTCCCCAGGCCAGAAGTAATATTTCCAACTAGATTTTTTTTTTTTAGTTCCTTGGAAAAATCAATGTGAAAGAGAATGCAGATTTCTGTCAGAGAGGCGATTAAAGTCTTGATTACCTCCAATTAGTATTTACTTACCAAGGTAAGGAGGGCCCTGGGCTGAATCAGACTCTTGAGTGGGTAGGGGGAACGAGGGTGGGCATTCTGGAAGGTTCTTGATTGCCTCTACTTGCCGTTTGTCGGTTTCTGAGGGTTGGCCTTCACTTGCCAGCTTCTGCCACTTTTTTTGTGTGGTACATATGTATGTCTATGTGTATTTATGTATGTAAGCATGGGTATGTATGTACTGGAGACTGGCCCTAGGACCTCTCAGGTAATAGGCACGTGTTCCAACATCTGTATCTCCATCTCTCTTCTTACCTTCTGAAAAAGGGTCTCACTGAGTCACCCAGGTTAGCTTTGAATGAACTCTGTAGCCCAGGTAGGCCTCAAACTCTCCATCTCCCTGACGTAGTTTCCTGAGTAGCTGGAAGGGAAGGCAGAACCACTAAACTATCTCTTAAATTCTGTATGTGTGTGTGTTTCCTGAGGGTATGTGTGGTGAGAAAGGTATTGTTTTCTTTTGAGACAGGGACTTACTCTGTAGCACAGGCTAGCCCATGGCAATCCCCTGCCTCTGCTTCCCTGGTGCTGCAGCATCACTTTGAGTTGAAATGTTTTTGTCTTCCTCCATGAACAGTTAGCTTGTCATAGGCAGTGAAATAATTTCATTTGAGAGCAACTATAAGGTCACCTGGTGCTGGGGAAGAGCTGATCGTTGAATCGCTGTTGGGTTCTGGCCTGGAATTGTCACGTCCCTGCTCAGGTCCAGTTTAGAGTCTTCTCTTCTCACAAGGAGAGGGCACAATTACAATGAACCTCTCAGTTTTAAGTTGCCTTTTGAACTTAGGAAAACTCTTCTGCAAAGGTCTGCCTTCTCCACCACCCTGGGCCTGCTACCGACAAAATCCTGGGTTTGGAGATGCAGGCAGGAAAGGCTTAAGAAGGTGTCCGAGACTGTTCGACCACAGCACACTCAAGTCTGACCTTGAGTAAGTCATTTTCCTAGAGTTAGGGAATCAAATGACACCTGCCTCTTGGCTGTATGGAGGAAGTTGTTTAGCATAGTCCCAGGACACAGCTAAGGGCAAGCATTGTCATTGTTATTTATTTAACTCCATTATGTTAATTATCCGCCTAACACCAGAGTTTCACCACCCAGGGACTGGGAGAGTAGAAATGTTGAGGGAATGGGCTGGAGGTCTTCTGTGAAGGAGACTTTAATACAGAAAGAGATAGATTTTTGTTTGTTTGTTTTTTGTTTTTTTGAGACAGGGTTTCTCCTTGTAGCCTTGGCTGTCCTGAAACTTGTTCTGTAGACCAGGCTAGCCTGGAACTCACAGAGATCCACATGATTCTGCCTCCCTCCTGAGTGCTGGGATTAAAGTCATGTGCCACGACCATCTGACTAAAGGTGATTTTTTTTTTTTTTTTGGAGGGGGGTGTGTCAAGAAAGGGTTTCTCTGTGTAACGGTTTGGCTCTTCTGGAACTCACGTTGTAGACCAGCAGAAAAGATGTGCACCGCCACACCCAGCTCTCAGATATTTTATAAAGACTTTAAGAAGTCATACACATACGTATTCAAGTTTTTAATCCTTTAAATTTACTTGTGTGCACATGCGTTTGTGCAGACATGTGCATGCCATGGCACTTGTGGAGGTCTCAGGACCATGTGCTGGAACCCTTGCCCCTTCCTGCGTCCTGGTGCTTCGACTTGGGCCTTCAGTCTCCCAGGCAAACATTCTTACCCACTGGGCCACTTTGCCAACCTTCTTGATAGAGATGTTAATTAAGATTATGGTTACATTTTGTTGCTTAAGTTTTCAGACAGGGTATCCCTCTGTAGCTCTGGCTTTCTGGAACTCACTGGGCTGGCCTCGAACTCGGAACAGTCCAAAGCCTGGTTATTACAGGTTTGAGCCTCGGCATCTGGCTAAGGAGGAATGATATACTGCAACTAAGATCATTTAGGTACACAATTGACCTCAGGAAGGACTATTATTAACAACAATGACCATTTATGCTAGGGTGCACCTTGTCTTCCCAGCACATGGCAGGTAGAGTCAGGAAAATCAGGAGTTTAAGATCATTCATAAAATACTTTGTTCCATTCACCATTTTTTGTTTTGTTTTTCAAGATGGGGTTTCTCTCTATATCCCTGCCTGTCCTGGAACTCAATCTGTAGCCCAGGGTGGCCTCGAACTCAGAGATTGGCCTGCTCCTGGCTCCTGAGTGCTGGGATTAAAAGTGTTCCAATCTACTATATTAAGGGCTTTGTTGTGTGCCAGGCTGGACTTGAACTCACTATTGTAGCCCAGCCTACTTCGAACTCATGAGAATCCCATTGCTTTGGTTTCTCGAGTACTGGGACGACAGGCATGTTCCACCCGATCCCTCATTATGTTTTCTCTCATTCATCCATTCTTTCACTTATTCATTAACTCATTCAACAAATAAACATTTTCCGGACACAGAGTACTGAAGAAGGCTGTGACGGTAAAAGTTGTAAGAGAGATTGAAAAACCCCTGTCCTTGAGGGCTAACTTCAAATATAAAAAGGTGTATTCGGCATGTGCCAAATGCTGTGAAAATGTAGTCTGGCCAGTGTGCTATTGCCACAAACTGTGGTGCTGGGGCTTAAGCCAATGCCTCCAGCATGCTAAGCAAATGCACTACCAGTGAGTTGTATTCCCATCCTTCATGTAATAGTTTTTTGCTGTAGTAAGACAGGGTCTCAGTAAGTTAGTTGCTCATGCAGGCCTGGGATTTTTCAGCCTCCTGAATGCACCTCTGGAGAGACTGTGGTGTTCAGTATGTGGGCCCAACATATTTTCTTCTCTTCCCACGAATGGACAGATGCATGAACTTCCGGCGTTTGTGCCTTTCTGCCTGTGGGCCACAGTTTCCTCTAGCAAAATAAGCCTCTGTGTACTTTATATATTCGCACTGTTGGGAATTGAACTCGGGGACTTGGGAAAGCCACGGTCCTGGAACTACACGGTTCTGTGGATCTGGCCTGCTCAGCACTGTGTCCCTTGGCCACATTGCCTCCTACTGGAGGCTACTTGAGTTCTCCTGCTGTGCGCTTTCTTGCTGACTTCAGGTACTTCACCAGGCCTGAGGCTCCGGGAACCCAGGCCCACCTCAGACTGGCTGAGGCTGACTTTGAATGCCTGACCTCCTGCTTCCATTTCCTCGGAGCTGGGATTGTAGATGTCTGCCACCACACCCAGCTTTCAGATCTTGGTGCTTAGAGTTGTTGCCTTGGCCTGTGGCAAAACTATGCCGGGGATCTACACCCCCCTCCCAGCCCCTCTCTTTGCAGCTCCCCTGCCTCATTCACTCCTCTTCCTGCCCCTGCTCATGTGACTTTGGGGAGTTTGGGGGGGGACACCTCTCCTGCTGAGCTGTGACCTGTGCAGAGTATTTTTACTAAATTAAATAGGGTCTCGTGTTGTAATCCTGGCCGGCCTGGAGTGCACTAGGTAGATCAGGCAGGTCTTGTTTTCGGACTCCCAAATCCTGGGATCAAAGGCACTACTGCTACGTCCACCGCTGGTTTTTAAAAATATTTCTTCTTATCACTTTATTTCATGCGTATGAATATTTTGGCTGCATGTACGTCTGTGCACCATGTGTGTCCCTGGTGTCCATGGAGGCCAGAAGAGGGCACCAGACCAGACTCTCTAGAATTTAGAGTTACAGACGGTTGTGAGCCTCTGTGTGGGTGCTGACAACTGAATCCAGGTCCTGTGCAAGAGCAGCCGGTGCTCTTGACCACTGGCCATCTCTCCAGCTCCACAATCTCCATCTTAAGTTTTATTTTGTGCCAGGCCAGCCTGGACTGAATAATATGACCCCATTTCAATAGTTTTATGTCTGTCTGAAAAGTAGGTATGTTGCACAGTTTCATCTTTTTTTTTTTTTCGGTGGGGTACGGGAGGCTGAGGTTGGGACAGGGTTTCATGTACCTGCACCCGGCCTGGAAGATGCTATATAGCTAAGGTTGGCCTTGGATTTCTGATCCTCCTGCCTCAGCTCCCGGAGTTCTGTAAAGCTGTGTGTCATCACATCTGGCATGCAATTTAATCGTTTCTGTGGCTTGTCCCAGTAGGCACATTCTGCAAGTGGCAGGCAGGGAGCAGGGACCCCTCTGCTCTACCCTTCCCTGCAGGATGCTGCAACTCATCTGCTCCACCCCTTCCGGGCTGTAGCCTTCAACCACCCAGCTGTTCCTGGTTTCTGGGGGCCCCTCACTGGAAGCGAGGCTCAGCTGATGACAGTGGGGCTGCGCTTAGTCAGGTAGAGATTTCTGTCCTTCAGGCCAGGCAAAGGCCAGCTGTGACAATCCTGGGGAAACCTGTCCCCTTTGTAGTTTTCAGCCCCATAAATAAGGGAATTTAAAGCTGGACTCAAATGGAAGCTCAAGGGCAATTTTATTAAGTGTTTAAAAGAAAAACCCAGAGAGGGCTAGTTGTAAGCCCATGCAGCTGCTCAGGGGAGGGGAATGGAGGAGAGAAGAGAGAGACAGAGAGAGAGAAAGAGAAAGAGAAGGGTATGCCATTGAAACAGACCAGAAGGACAGACAGGTGACAGATAAGCAGCCACACAGCAGGAAGGGAGGCTTTGGAGAGAGTAAGGAAGCCCAAAATGTTGCTGAGGTGGTTAATGCCAAAGGGTGGGAGGAAAAGTCACAAATGAGTGGACTTAACAATCCTACATGGTGGAAGCTTCTGCACTACACGAAGGGACTCTGGGAAGGAACAGGCTTAACATCTCATTAAAAAACTAAGTATTCTTCTTAACTCTTAGCATGGCTCAGAGTGAACCGGCCTTCCTGCAGGTGGGCCTTGAAGCGAGGGCTCAACCCCATCGAAGCAGAATGTCTCCATGTTGGCTCTAGATGTTTTTGAAGATCAGAAATTTTTTTTTTTTATCTTAATGGTAGTGCAGGCCAGCTATCTCAGTACTTAGGGGGCTGAGGCAGGAGGATTGCCATGAGTTCCAGGGTAGTCCTCTTCAGTGTGACTGTCTCAAAAAAACAAATCAAGGCCAAGGTTGTACCCTAGTAGCAGAATGCTCCTGTCAGGTAGCCCAAGCAGGCTTTGGGTTTGTAATCCTCTGTCTCAGCCTTCCAAAAGCTGGATTACAATCAAGTGCTGTTTCTCTTACATACTGTGTGTTGGGGATGGAGAGTTGGCTCAGTGGTTGAGAATACTTGTGTCTCTTTCAGAGGACCAGAGTTCAGTTCCCAGCAACTTTGGGTGGTTCACAGCCACCTATAACTCAAGTTCCAGAGGACCTGACACCACACACACATACACACACACACACACACACACACACACACCACACACACACACACCACACACACACACACAC
This sequence comes from Psammomys obesus, assembly GCF_907164565.1. Taxonomy (NCBI): domain Eukaryota; kingdom Metazoa; phylum Chordata; class Mammalia; order Rodentia; family Muridae; genus Psammomys; species Psammomys obesus. The sequence goes on from NW_026596073.1 coordinate 28,174,626, forward strand.
ACACACACACACACACACACGAGTAGCTGTGTGCGGTGGTTCATGTCTTTAGTCCCCAGTATTTGAGATACAAAGGCAGGCAATATCCCTGAGTTCAAGGCCAGTCTGGTTTGTATAGTGAGTCCTGGGTTGGCCAGAGCTACACAGTGAGACCTTTTTTCTAATTAATTAATTAATTAAATTCAATAATTTTTTTGTCATACCAAATCTGACTCAGCCCTACTTATATTTCTCTGTGAACAAGGAGGTACCCCCCCATAGGTACAGTACTTATCAAATTTAGAACATTTAATATCAATAAATACCATCATTGGCATCCACTTTTACAAATCATTTTCATAATGTCCTTTACAGTTTTCCCCAGCTAGCGGACCCAGGTGACCATATGTATTTTCTGTGTTTTCTTGTTATATTTGTCTGTTTGCAGCAGAGCTTCCCTGAATAGCTCTGGAACTCAGTATGTAGACTAGGCTGGCCTCAAACTCACCAAGGTCTGTCTGCCGAGTGCTGGGACTAAAGGTGGGCTACCATTTCTGACTGTTTTTCAGGCAGTCTTCTGTAACCCAGGCTGGCCTTGATCTCACTGTGAACTTAAGCAGGACCTTGGACTCCTGACCCTCCAGCCTCCACCTCTAACTACTAAGGTTACAGACTTACACCACCGTGATTGGTTTTGTGGATTGAACCCAAGGCTTTGCACTGTTAGGCTAGCCTTCTACCCGCTGAGATGTATCCCGGTCACAAAGAGAATTTAAGTGTTTTATATTCAAAGACATCCTGCTCTCTTGTATTATTTAAAATTTTTAAACTTTTATTTATTTTTATTTTTATTTATTTATTTTTTTGTGACAGCGCTTCTCTGTGTAGCCTTGGCTGTCCTGGACTCCCTTTGTAGACCAGACTGGCCTCGAACTCACAGAGATTGTTCTGCCTCTGCCTTCCTGAGTGCTGGGATCACAGGAGTGCACCAAAGCTCCCCTCCCCCTTTTTGAAACTTTTTGCTTGATTGTTTGTTTTTGAATTTTCTTTTGTGCTTCTGAGAGGTTGTGCTTTTTGGTCAGAGCTGGCCAGGAACTCATTCATTCTGACTCTCCACTTAGCGGTGCCTGTCTCTATCTCCTGAGTGCTGGCATTGCAGGAATGTTCCCCAATCCCCCCCATGCTATCTGTTTTTTGGTGCTTTCTCTAAGGCTGTGGACAGTGTCCCTCAACCAAATCCAGGAACAGTTCTGTTAGTTAAAATCTAGACTACAGCTTGCATGACAGGCCAGACCTGCGGCTTGCCCTGCTTTGGACCAGGGAAATTTCTAGGTCTCAGGTATTTTTTGTTTGTTTGTTTTTGTTTTTGTTTTTTTTTGACACAGACAGCTCTCCTACAGCCCTTACGGCACCAAACAAATAAGCAAATAAACAAACAAACAGACTTGTCAGGGTTTTTTGTTTTTGTTTTCCTTTTTCTTCAGTTCAAGTCTAAAGACGTCTGTCTTTTTCAGTAGCAGCTCTGAAAATTGGGCTACATGGTTTTGGATTCCAGATGTCTCGCCTCTGCAAGCTTGCCTTTTCTCCTGCCATTATCTTCTGCAAATGCTTGGCTGACAGTCCTTTTTATCTGAGAGGCATTTTGAATATAACATGACTGTTTAAAGTCTTGTGCACTTTAGAAAATAATGGCCAGAAGAAGGGACTGTTTGCCTATTTTTTTTTTTTTTTTTCCAAGCCCTGAAGCTTTAGCAGTCCCAAGTTTCCAGGGCGGCTGCCTAATTTTGTCTGTGTCCTGTCACTTTAAAGTTAGGCTAGCGCCAGAATTTTTTGAACTCCTTCCCCAGCTTACACTGCACTGTCGTGGTTTCTCTCTCTCTCTCTCTCTCTCTCTCTCTCTCTCTCTCATACACACACACACACACACACACACACACACACGCACGCACGCACGGACGTACCACTGGGAAACAGGGGTCGCAAAGTTGTGACAACAATATCCACAACGTTTTTTGGCTTCTAGCTACTCCTACATACTCTTTCTTTCTTTAAAGTTTTGAGACAGGTGTGGTAGCAGGAGCATGGAGCAGCTGCTCACCTGACGTCCACAGGCAGAGGAAGAGAGCATCCAATGAGCTGCTGCTCACTCCCTTTCTTTAGCTGCTTAGTCTTCGTCCTGTTGAGGGAACCATGCTGCACACAGTGGGCATGTCTTCCCACAATGCAGATCTAGAGGCCTACCTCCCAGCTAATTCCAGAGCTTGCCAAGTTGACAGCAGTAACCATCACAACAGGGTATTTATGTAGCCCCGGCTGGTTTTGAACTCACTTTGTACTCCAAGCTGGCCTGGAACTTGAGTTCCTTCTGCTCCAGCCTACCAACCAGGAATAGGCTACCAAGGACAGTTTTACAGCACACCAAGGGAGGAAGCCTAGAGCTTTTTTCATGCTAGGCCCACACTTCCAATTCTTTTCATTTTTAAACAGTGGGTGGATGGGGGAGGGGATGGCTCAGATACAGAAGCTTGGGTAGCATGCTGTGGGCCCTAGCTTTGGTTTTTAGCAGGGGACAGGGAACAGGCAGGAACTGGTGGCAGATTTTAAGGTGGCAGGAACTCCCTTGAAGCTAAAAGGTGCTTTCCATGTGGCTGCTACATGGTGGTGTCTTCAGCCAGCTTGTGCTTCAGTTCTGTTGGTTATAAACCTCCGTGCTCTTGGGTTGCACTGAGAGATTGGGGCTGGGTTTGGCAGTAGGACACGCATGCACATAAGTTTGGCAGCTCAGGCTATGTAAGGTCACCAGGGACCAGTAGTAAAGTCCCATCTTCTCAGTGACTTGGGAAACTGAGATAGGAGGATCAAGGCCAGCCTGGGCTAGCCACTGAGTTTCCAGGCCAGCCTGAGCTATATAATGAGATTCTGTCTCAAAAAACAAAACAAAGAAACAAACAAAAAGTTAAAAAAAGCACATAACAAAAAACAAACAAAAAACCAATCCGAACAAATAGAAATCACCAGTGAATGATATGACGAGAGAACGCAACAGTGCTTTCTTTTTTTTTAATCAAAATTTGTAAACATTCTTTTTATTTTTTTGAATTTTATTAATTTTTTTCTTTTTATTATTATTATTTTTACACTTTATTCACTTTGTATTCCCCCATAAGCCCCTCCCTCCTCCCCTCCTGATCCCACCCTCCCTCCCCCTTCTTCATGCATGTCCCTCCCCAAGTCCACTGATAGGGGAGGTTCTCCTCTCCTTCCTTCTGATCTTAGTCTATCAAATCACATCCTGAGTGGCTGCATTGTCATCTTCTGTGGCCTGGTAAGACTGCTCTCCCCTCAGGGGGAGGTGATCAAAGAGCAAGCCTATCAGATTGTTTTGGAGGCAGTCCCTCTTCCCATTACTATGTAACCCACTTAGACACTAAACTGCCATGGATTACATCTGCACAGGGGTTCTAGGTTATCTCCATGCCTGGTACTTGGTTGGAGTATGGGTCTCTGGGAAGGAGGGAAGAAGAAGAAGAAGAAGAAGAAGAAGAAGAAGAAGAAGAAGAAGAGGAGGAGGAGGAGGAGGAGGAGGAGGAGGAGGAGGAGGAGGAGGAAGAAGAATGTGGCCCACTGAACCACTGAAGCTGGAGTTACAGATGGCTGTGAGCCATCCTGCTGCTGTTGGGCATCAAATTCAATCCTCTGAAAGAGCAGCCAGTGCTTTTAAGCCCTGAGCTATCTCTCTAGCTCCAAAGCACAAAAACTTAAAAACAAAGATAAAACAAACAAACAAATAAAACCCTCCAACCCCCCCAACTTTATAATAAATAGAACTTTAGTTGAATTCATCAGAACCAAGTTGTCTGTCTTCTTACCTCCACACATGTGCCATAGTGTGTGGGTACATGGGTGCATACAAGAAACACACATGAACGTCGAAAAGTAAGCCTGGCTGAGCGGTGGTGGAGCACACCTTTAATCCCAGCATTCGGGAGGCAGAGGCAGGTGGATCTGTGAGTTTGAGAGCAAGCTCCGGGACAGCCAGGGATACACAGAGAAAGCCCTCCCACCAAAAAAAAAAAAAAAAAAAAAAAGAAAGTACAGAACAATGGTACAGAACAATGCTATTGAATGTGTGTGTCTTGATTTCTTTTCCCCTTGTCGTGACAACTGGAAGCAGCAGAAGCAGCTTAAAGGAGAAAGGGTTTATTTAAGGCACATTTGAAGACTGCAGTCCTTCCTGGCAAGGCGGTCAGGCAGAAAGAACTCGAAGCATGTGGTCACATTGCATCCAGAGTTAGGAAGCAGAGAAGTGAACGCACACCGCTGGCATCATTACACCACTGACTTCAGCCCAGGTCTCACCTACAGTTAAGGTGACGATTCTCCACAGTCATGCCCAGAGGCCCCTCTCCCAGGGAATTCTAGATCCTGTCAAATTGACAATTAAGTCTAACACCACAGCAGGGTGGTGGCGGCCCATGCCTTTAATCCCAGCACTCAGGAGGCAGAGGCAGGTGGATCTCTTTGAGTTCAAGGCCAGCCTGGTCTATAAAGCAATTCCAGGACAGCCAAGGCTACACTTTTGGGCTGGCAGTGGCAGGCGGATCTCTGAAATTGAGGCCAGCCTGGGCTATAAAATTAGTTCCAGGATAGCCAGTGCTGTTACACAGAGAAACCTTGTCTCAAGAAACCAAAAGAAAAATATTTACTTTGAGGAGGCCAAGAAGCTTTAATCTTAGTGGAAGCAGAGGAAGACTTGAGTTTGAGGCCAGTTAGGTCTACGTAGTGAGTTCCAGTAAAGACAGGACTGACTACATAGTGAGATCGTGTCAAAACACCTAAATGTTGTTAAGTGTTGGGATTAGATATGAAACCACCAAAACTCAGCCTTGCAATGTTGGCTCAACACCTTACTTTTCAGCCACATGTTTCTCAGTTGAGCTTTAGACGTTAGTTCAGATATATCCAGTGTGTCTGTTATTCTCTTCCCCCAATCTCCTGGTCTACTGATGTCACCTACTGCAATACTTGCATGCTCCTCCTGCTCCACAGACGCCCAGCTCTTGGCCCTTCCCCAGTCCAGCTTCCATACAGCAGACAGCATCGTCTTTTAGAAGTACAGACCTGCTCATATTACTAACTTGCATTACCTCTGGCCCTGGACTGCAAGTGTGTGGTGCTGAGGCTTCCTACCTTTTCTTCTTCAGGGTCAATACCATTTCCACAGTGACTAGCACACTACCTGGTACAGAACAGGTGCTGGATAAGTTCTGAGTGGTAGAATCCCGCGTCCTGCCAGATATCACTCAGATACTAACAGCAAGGCAGGGACTTCAGGCCTACTCACTGAATCTGTGTGCCTGGAAAAGATTCCTTACCTTCTGGTTAGCCTCAATCTCAACTATTAAATTAGAATACTACCTTGAGGGACTGGAAAGGGCCCAGCAGTCAACAGCACTTGCAGGGGACTTGGGTTTCACTCCTGGTACCCATGTGACAACTCACAAGTGTCTGCAAACCCAGTTCTAGGGGCTGATAAACTCTAATGGCCACTATGGGCACCAGGCACACAGTAGCACACAGACATACATGTAAGTAAAACACTTGTAAGTATAAACAACCTCCACCCATTCTAGTGACATGGTATAAATACAAAGAGCCTTCCATCCATTTAAGTGACACGGTGCATCTTGGTGCACGTTGAGGGCACAATGAGGCTCCCATGAAGGACTGCAATCTTACTTACAAACACTACCCCTCATTAATCAAGGCTAGAACTCACGATTTGAGACAAAAACCATTAAAACTTGAAGAATCAAAGTAATTCATCGCCACAAATAATTAAATGGCAAAATGAAACTGTAAAAGGATGGAAAGATGACTCTGAAAAGTAGGGACAGTAATGCTGGACAGACTATGAATCACCTTTAGGCACAAGGGTGTGTACCACTGAGGAAGAGTTGGCAGCAGCTGCCAGGCTGGCATCACCAAGCACCCTTCCTTCCCTACTGTCCCCCCCTATGCTCATGGTTTCAGTCCACCCCACTCCTCTGGTCACATACCCTTTACATATCCTAAGCCTGTGCAGCTTAGGGTATTTATGTGACAGGCTTACCAGAGCTTCAAATCATCTAACAAATAAGGGCTCTAGTGACAATTCCCCGAAGTCATGCCCAGAGGCCCCTCTCCCAGGGAATTCTAGATTCTGTCAAATTGACAATTAAGTTTAACACCACAGCAGGGTGGTGGCGGCCCATGCCTTTAATCCCAGCACTCAGGAGGCAGAGGCAGGTGGATCTCTGTGAGTTTGAGGCCAGCCTGCTCTACAGAGTGAGTTCCAGGGCAGCCAGGGCTAAAACAGAGAAACCCTGCTTCAAAAAACCAAACCAAAACCAAACCAAACCAAACCAAACCAAACCAAACCAAACCAAACCAAACCAAACCAAACATAAAAACAAGACTAACACCACAATCAGAAATACTGATTTATTGTTCAAAGATGCATTTCTAAGGTTTTTGTAATAGCAAATGTGAAACTAGTCTGAATATCTAATCTTGAAAAATGAGAAATTTCCAGAATTTATTACCTGAGGCTATATGAACTATACAATCAAATGGTATATAACTTTCACCCCCCCCCCCCCCCCCCCGTAGTCTGCATGATCATTACGCAAATAGGCACATCCCAGGGTTTTGGATTGTTTTTGTTGTTGTTTTTTGTTTGTTTGTTTTTAAATAATAATGCCACTTCTTGCTGTTTTTCAATGAGAAGGTAGTGAGCGTCTTGGGAAGCCCAGCTGGTTATGAACATTCTGGCCTGTTGAGTAATCTCCTGTGTGAATCAGACCTCTAGAGGAGCAGGGTGAAGTGGTGCATGCCTGTAATCCCAGCACTCTGGGAGGCAGAAGCAGGCGGATCTCTGTGAATCTGCACAGCCTGGTCTACAAAGCCAGTCTAGGACAGCCAAGGCTACACAGAGAAACCCTAGCTCAAAACAAACAAACAAACAAAAAACCAAAACACAACAAACAAACAAACAAACAAACAAAAAGATGCTCTGAGGGAGCAAACCAGCTGATAGCTGCAGTTGAAGCCTGGAACCCTGGCTCTCTTTCTCTCTTCAGATCCCAGAGCAGTACGGGGTCCTTTGAGTCTTCCTACCTTTGCTCATGGACAAAAATGTTTTCCTCTCTCTCATCTCGTTGAGGCTCCGCCCCGATATGTTGTTTCCAGAGGCAAGCGTAGGAAGCAACAAAGGAAAGCTGCGGTTGATAACAGATCATCTAAGGCACATACTCACACCCAGCTTGGAAGTCGGTGAGTTGCAATTCCACACTCTTTATCCTGTGAAAGTGGCATCGAGTGAGGGGGCCGATGTGGCTCAGCGGGCGGAGGGCCTTCCAGAAGTAGGGAAGTGGAGGCAGGAAGGTCAGGAGTCTACATTCATCCTGAGCCAGCCTGGGCTACATAAAGCTGTGTCACACACACAAAAAGAGGTATAAATTATTCCATTGTTCTGATCTCGTTTTGAGCATTCATTGCTGGAGACTATTGGGATCCTGTGGGGTCCTTATGCTAATAGCAAACAGAATTCCAGTTCTCCACCCAAACCAAGAGTCCACTTTCCTCCAGCAATCACACTTAGGGATATCTCCAAGTTTAGTTATTTATTAATATGCCTTTTAAAAGTTTCCTTCCTTCTGTCCCACACCTCCAGGTTTGGGTCTTTCCCACAGCCTCTGAGAAATTGAGGAGAAACCGCCCTTGCAGACAGAACAACTCGTAATTGCAGGTTCTCTCTGCACTGTGACGAGGAAGAAGTTGGCAAGATTTTGTTTTCCATAGAGCTGACAGTTCTGTTTTGTTAGACCTCTTTGGTCTGAAATGTTTTGTTGATTTGCTATTGTGTGAACCAAGCTCAGACCGGTAGCACTATAGTGACTGTTGGGGGGGGGGGGGGGAGCACAAAGAATAAATGAAAGGGTGAAAAGGATAATTAAAGTGCAGGCCAAGAGACGTGACTCTGTGCCAGCTCTGTGACCCACAGTGCTACGTGACCCTGGGCCAGACACTGCAGCTGCCCAGGCCTCAGGTTCCTCCAGTGTGACTGACACCAGGAGGCCAGGTAAGGCTAGATTTCAGGGGGCTGAAGACTTAGTGACCTTTTGAGTGGAGAAGGTGAGGCAGAGGCCTGCTGTGGCCCCCGGAGACCACCTAAAGGAGAACAGTTTAGCTCAGGAAGAAAACACAAGTTCTGTAGATGTTTAGTTGGCAAAAACCCATTATTTAGAGGGTAGAATTTCAATTTATTCCAAGCTAATAACTTTTGTTTTGAAATGGCAGAGTGAGGGATTGAAACCCAGGAGCCCATGATCAGTATTTGTGCACGACTATTGAGTCATATCCCCGGGGTCTATCCTTGAATTTTATAAACATTTTTATAAAATGTAAAATGTTACAAATGTTTATTTGCAACAACAAACAAACTTATTTGTTGTTACAAATTGATACGTGTTGCTTGAAGGTTATTTAGCAAACACAAGTTAACAGAAAGAAGAAAAATCATTCACTCAGTCTTTTTTTTTTTAATCCCTTAGCCTCTAAGGGATTAGGATTGGCCTCTAACTCTCTATGTAGTTGAGGATGACCTTGAACTTCCGACCTTCTGCTGTCATGTGGGTCCCAGCAATGGAGCTCAAGCCATCAGGTGTGGCTGGAGGTACCCAAGGCCCTGTATGTAGCCCAGGCCTGTGGCTTTCTACTGGCTCTTGTTTGTTTTGAAACAGAGGCTTACGTAGTGCGTGCTGGCCTCGAACTTGCTGCGGGCCTCCTGCCTAGTTTTCCGCGTGCTGAGATGAACGAAGCATGAGCTGTAGAAAGCAGAGCATGTAAATGGCGTGGAGTCTGCTATGCTGACGTGGGGCACCCGCATCAGATTTGTAAGTGCCGTTTAGACATGGTTCTGACACCACGCTTGGTGTGAAAGCGTCCTCCATTGCAGTTTAGCTAGCTGGTGCTACTGGCTGAGCCTCGTGCGGCCTGCATTTGCTTCTGCTGAACTTCACTGGCGTGAAAACCACAGGAATGCTAGTGGAACACGGAAAGGGGCACCCAGCCCACCTGAACCCCACAGCAAGACACAAATCCCATGGCACTTCCTTCCCCAGGGGCATGGCACTCCCCTAACCTCTGTGTGACACCCCACCTCAGCTGCTTCGCCAGCACGGATGAACCAATGCTGCCCTGCTCCCTCAGCATTTTCTTTATTCTGCAAGGCATATTTTATGTGCTCTAGTTTTTCGCTCTTTTCCCTCTCTTTTTGTTTCTGCTGTTTGTCTCTTCCTTGCTGAGGGAGCCAGTGCCCAGCTCTTCTTCGGTGGAAGGCGTTTTGATTCTAAAATTCACATTTAGTGCTGGGGCTGAGGTTCAGGGGTAGAGTGCTTGGTTAGCAAGTCTGGGTTCCGGAGAATTCACTCCCGCGGACCCGTGCTGCTTCTCAGTTATTGCTTTTACTCTGTCCACATAGAGCTTGCTGTGCGCTGGGCTCCACTCCCCATGTGTCTGGTGTATTTCCTGGCCATGCTTCAGATGATAGTGCTGACAGTGATGGACAGTCAAGTAGCAGAGAAGAAAGGTGGCAAATGGACTCTGTAAATAATTATTTACTAGATTGTTTCTTTAAAGAGCCATTGTTGACTGTGCTAACTCTCAACACATAAGTACTCCATGTAATCATGTAATGGTGCGGGAGGAGGAGACCGGAAAAAATGTTTGCATTTGTACTGCCTTCTTCTCCTCTCCTCTCCTCTCCTCTCCTCCCCTCTCCTCTCCTCCCCTCCCCTCCCCTCCTCTCCTCTCCTCTCCTCTCCTCCCCTCTCCTCCCCTCTCCTCTCCTCCCCTCTCCTCCCCTCTCCTCTCCTCTCCTCCCCTCTCTCCTCTCCTCTCCTGTCCCTCTCTTGCTCCTGTCCCTCTATCCCTTTCTCCTTTCTTTCTTTTCTTTTGAGAAATGATCCATGTGGTAATTCTCCTGCCTCAGTTTCCCCAGTGCTAGGATTACAGGTACAAAGCTATCATGCCAGGCCCCACTTCAAATTTTTCCTTCCTTCCTTCCTTCCTTCCTTCCTTTCTTTCTTTCTTTCTTTCTTTCTTTCTTTCTTTCTTTCTTTCTT
>NW_026596073.1:28184780-28203026 GCF_907164565.1 Psammomys obesus
CTTTCTTTCTTTCTTTCTTTCTTTCTTTCTTTCTTTCTTTCTTTCTTTCCTCTATTTCTCCCCTCTCCTTCCCTTCTCCCTCTATTTCATTTTTACTCCCACCGCCCAGCTACAGTTCACTTTCTTTTCTTTTCTGAAATGCTGGAGATAAAGCCTGGGGCACCATTAGAGCCAGTGTTGTGTGCCCTTGGACTATACCCTAGCTCAAGGGGTGAAGAGATGACTCAGAGGTTAAGAGCCCTGGCTGTTCTTTCAGAGGTTCTGAGTTCAATTTCCAGCCCGCATGTAGCAGCTCACACCCATCTATAGTGGGATCTGATGCTTTCTTCTGGTGTGCAGTCATGTAAGTAAATAAATCTTTAAAATTTTTTATTTTATGTGTATGGATATTTTGCTTGCTTGTATGTCTGGAGGCCAGAAGAGGAGTTAGGTACCCTGCAATCGGAGTTACAGACGTTTGTGAGCTACCACTGGGTGCTGGGAACTGAACCCAGGTCCTCTGCAAGAGCAGCCAGTGCTCGGAACTGCTGAGTCATCTCTCCAGCACCCAAAATAGAAATGTTAATAAACAGTCTACACACAGTAAAACCCTGCAGTGTAAATGCAGCTGGTAAATATGTGAATGGGTCCTGAGACCAAAATGTCTGAGAATACTCGTTTTAGTTACTTTTGTGTTGCTGTGGTAAAACACCACTACCAAAAGCAACTTTGGAAGATGGAGTTTGTTTGGGCTTACAGGTCCAGAGGGATAAGAGTTCATCAAGGCGGGGAGGCATGGCAGCAAGTGGCAGGCTTGGGAGCCAGAGCAGGAAGCTGAGAGCCCACATCCTCAGCCATGAACACGAAGCAGAGATCAGCTGGAAGTGGGACAAGCATCAAGCTATCAGAGCCCCTCCCTGAGACCTCCCCCACACTTCCTTCAGGAAGGCTGCACCTCCTAAACCTCCCCACACAGCACTCTGAACCGGGGACGAAGTACAGAAATACAGGAGCCTGTGGGGGACATTTCTGTTTAAACCATCATACTTATCATTCAGTTTGCTATTGGGACATGGCTGGAACATAGTATTTCCAAGTATAGATGCTCCGAAAAGCAATGACTACAGGTGTGGAGCACTATCTGTGTTCCTAGCACCACCTGTGTTCCCAGATCTACCTGTGTTCTAACACCACCTGTGTTCCCATCTCCACCTGTGTTCCCAGCTCCACCTGCATTCCCAGCTCCACCTGCGTTCCCAGCTCCACTTGTGTTCCCAGATCTACCTGTGTTCCCAGCTCCACCTGTGTTCCCAACACCACCTGTATTTCCAATACCACCTGTGGTCCCAATACCACCTGTGCTCCCAGTACCACCTCTGTTCCCAGACACCTGTGTTCCCAGACACCTGTGTTCCCAGACACCTGTGTTCCCAGTCACCTGTGTTCCCAGCCACCTGTGTTCCCAGCTCCACTTATATTTCTAGTGTTTGCCTACCTAAGGCAGGAAAGTGGAAATTCAAGGCCAGCCTAGGCTGTGGTGTGAAAACTTCACAAACTCACAAACAATTTAAGAGGAAGAACTACTGAGTCAGAGAGACACACACAGAGAGAGAAAGAGAGAGAGAGAGACATTGGTGGTGGTGGTGATGGTGGTGGTGAAGGGCTCTAGCAGGATCGAGCATGGTAAACACAGACCTGAGCATGACAAACATGGCACCGACAGATTTTTCCTTGTACCCTTCTCCCCTTGCTCAGCATTTCTAAAGCTAGCTACTAACCCTTATTCTGCTACTGACTTATTTCTGAGACTGCTTGCCAAGGTACAACTAGCAAAATCCAGGGATTCGTTACTCATCATTTTCATTATTTGGACTAACCTAATTGAAATACTCAATCAGAACTCACCAACACATCCAAGCTCGTTCTCCCCCTTTTCCCTCTCGAAAGTAACAGTTGCAAAGCTACTTGCTCTTGTTTCTGCCCAATTCAGATTCAGAGTGTCTCTTTGCCTTGCTTAATAAAGGATCTCTGCATCTGGTTTGTGCTTAGAAATTGGTGTTTGGGTGTGATCTTTGCCTAATCTGGGGTATGGAGGGGAGTATCCTGAAGTACAGGAGTCCCTTCAAGAGGAGAAAGGAGAGGGAGTGTGTGAGCAAGTGTGAGCATCGTGCGTAAATGCCTGTGTGCGTGTTGCTGTTGTTTTGTTCTTGAGACAGAATTTAGTGTAGGCCAGGCTGGCCTTGAACTTGAAAACAAAATATTTGTATTTTGAGTGTGTATAGGTGTTTTGTGCAGTTATGTCTGTGCACCATGTGCTTGCAGTGCCTGTGGTGGCCAGAAGAGGGTGTGAGAGCCCCATGGAACTGGAGTTGCTGACAGCTGTGAGTCATCTCGTGGGTGCTGGGGCTCAAACTCAGGGCTCCTGGATGGGTAACCAGCGTTCTTTAAGCTCTGAGCCATCTATCCAGCCCCTAGGCCTCAACTCTGTCACTGCTTCCTGTGTGCTAGGATTACCAGCATGTGCTTTCACACTGGAGTCCTTACCTGTTTTCTAGTCTCTAATCTTTTTGGGGTTCATTTTACCTCCTACCTACTTTTTTTGAATAAATTTTATGTTCATGTTTTTGTGTGTTTGTGTGTGTGTGCTGGTCAAGGCCAGAGGACAGTTTGCAGCAGTCAGTTCTCTCTTTTCACCACCACATGGATCCTGAGAACCAAGCTCTAGCCCTCAGAGCTAGCAGTCAATGCCTTTACCTGAAGAGCCATGTCACTGGCGTGCACTGCTTTTGGAGACAAAATCTTACTAAGTCACCCAGGCTGTCCTTCTGCTCACTACAGAACACAGGACAGCCTTGAACTAAGGCTATCTTCCTGCCTCAGCCACTAGTTTGCTAGAATGACAGGTGTGAGGCCTCATTCCAAGCTGTGTTACTTTAAAAACAAAATAAAAAACGTTGAAGTGTTTCCTTCCTTTCCTTCTTCCTTCCTTCCTTCCTTTCTTTCTTCCTTCTTTCCTTCCTTCTTTCCTTCCTTCTTTCCTTCCTTCCTTCCTTCCTTCCTTCCTTCCTTCCTTCCTTCCTTTCTTCCTGCCTTCCTTCTTTTCTTTCTTGACAGCATCTTCCTCTGTCTAGTCCTGGTTGGCCTTGAACCTGCAACCTTTTCTCCCCAGGTACTGAGATTACAGGCGCGTCATAGCCAGCAAGGACCCTATTTTATTCAGGTAACATGTCCAAGCAGCCAGCAATAAGGCTCCTTTGAGTGAGAGGCAGTTTCTTACAGGTCGTGTTTTAGTAGTAGATCTGGGTTGTCCTCCTCATTAATGGGCATGACAGTTTGACGGGGTCTTGGCAGCCCTTCTTAGCTGGAGGCGGCCCTGGAGGAGAGGAAGTGAGCTTTTCCTCTCCCCCAGGCCAACCCTCCTCTGCCTTCCTCACATTCTTCTGCTGTCTGGCTCATGCTGGAACTGGCCCTGCCGTCTCAGGCATCTTGGATTCTGGCACTGTCCCCAGGTGAGTGAGCGTCTCTCACCAAGGTGTCACAGGGAAAGCCCAGGTGAAGACCTGTTTTCCTCGAGGGGTGGTGGGGCTGTTGATTCTGAGCAGCTGAAAGCAAGCTGCAAAGGCTCTGATTCAGGGACTGTGGCGAGTTAATATTCTCCGTACCTCGAGCAGGTCACCGGCACGTGTCTAATGCAAAGTAATTTATTCCGCTAGTGTTTTGGTTTCCTGCTGCCAGGAACTCCTGGCATATGGCGTTCCCTTAAGACTCGGAGACACAGAAGGAATCCTGGGCATAACAGGGTATCCGAATTCATTGACATGTTTAGCATCTTAGCTAAGCCTCAGTCCCAGCGGCCTCCCAGCTGTGTGATGCCAAAGTACCTTCTTGGGCCTGCTGCAGCCACTACAGTTATGCTGAGACTCTGAGAGTTGCTGAGCCTTGGCTTGGTGACATGAGAAAGATGCTTGTAAGTATCTAATCTCCTGGAGCTCTTCATTGCAACTGTGTGTCTAAGGAGTCTTTCCTTAATTTATTTTTCTTACGTTTTTAAATTTGTGTTCATGCCTGCATGAATGACTTGTGTGTGTGAGTGTTGCGCACCATAACACATGTATGGTTGACAGAGGGCAACTTATGGAAGTTGATTTTGCTAGCTCTTTACAAAATTTAATTAGTTGATTTAGTGTGTGTGTGTGTGTGTGTGTGTGTGTGTGTGTGTGTGTGTGTAGCGCATTTGTTCAGGTCAGGGCACACCTTGTGGAGGTTAGTTTTCCCCTTCTAGCTGGTGTGTGTGTCTAGGGAGTTTTCTTTTTTCTTTCTTTTCTTTTTTGATATGGAGTCTTGTGCATCTTAGGTTGTTCTTAAGCTCCTTGTAGTCGAGGATGCCCCGGAATTCCTGATTCTCCTGCTTTCACCTGGCGTTACAAGCATTCTTACCACACCTTGTTTCTAATGTGCTGGTGTCGGGACGCAGGACTGTGTGAACACAGGACTGTGCGCTCCATCCGTTGAGAGGCTTCCCCAGCATTTTCTTTTGTTTTTGAGACAGTGTGTCATTGTACCTCAGGCTGGCCTTTAGGCAGGTAGCCAAGGCTGACCTTTACCTCCCCATCCACCCCCCTGCCCCCTCCCAGGGCGTTAGGTGACAGGGGGGTATCAACACCCAGCCTTATGCATGTATTCCTATCTTCTCCCATTTCGTGGCATTGCTATGAAGTTAGTGCACTCCCTAGGCAACTTGACAGCTAAAGGCCCTCTGTGAGTGGCACTTAGTCCCATACTAAAAACTGTTGTAGTGGGCTCATCAACATCTCCTGTAGCTGGACACAGCAGGGAGGTCTGGCCTTGGCCTGGCGGGGGGGGGGGTGTTGTGCAAGGTGACAGTAAGGGTTTGTCTCAAGTATTTGCTTTATAATCACCACTAGACTTGAAGATGCTGTAGGACTGTGTCATTTACAGAACTCTTCTCTGTGCTAGCCATGTTCATGCCTGGCACACAGTAGGTGTTCCAGCAGTCAGAGATCCAACGTGGGGCTGACAGTTTCCCTGATAGAGAATAGAAGGGATGGAGAGCAATAGAGAACTGGGTGCCAGTAATGACCAATGGATGGTCCTTCTTATGTGTTTGTAGTGGCAAGCTTCCCTCTTAGGGCCGAGAATTGGTTATTTTTGCAGTGCGGGGATTGAACTCAAGACCCGGCCCGTGCTAGGCAAGTGTTCTCCCATTGAGTTACACCCCCGGTCCAGTCAGGAATAGCTCTATGTACTATTCCAGGGACTCTTTTGTTGAGCTAGATATTAACCTTAAGATAGCTTGGCTAGTGCAGGCTGCAAGCCACAGGTAGCTAAGAGCTTGAGGGCTTTTTCTTCCTTTCTTTCTCTCTATTCTTTCTCTTTCTCTCTCAGCAGGGTCTCAGTATGTAGTTCTGGCTGGCCTCAGACTCAGAGATCTCCACCTGCCTCTGTCATCTGAGTGCTGGGATTAAAGGTGGGTGCCACCATTTTTGTTTTTCTGCAGTGCTCAGGATCCTCCCAAGGTTGTGGGTCATGCTGGGCCAGAGCTTTACCGTTGTGTGACGTCCCCATACTCACCTTGGCTTTATGAAGCGTGAAGAGACTTCCCTTGTCCCCAGCAGAAATTCCCCTTTCTAGGCTAGTTTTCCTCTTAGAACCCCAGCAAACACTTATGGACACCTTGATGTCAACAACTTTAGACACAATTCTGAGAACAGCATTTGTGACTGAATCTAGCACACATGATTGCAGTTCAAGCTATCCACCAAGAGCCTTGCCTTACTCTACTCAGGCCTCTGGAGATGAGGCATGCAACTCATTTACTCCTCCTGAGCATTTTATGAAGCGGCAGACCTGGGAATCGATCCCATCCTTTTCCAAAGCAGCATTCTTTCTTTTGACATAGGGTTTCATATAAGCTGTTTTCTGAGTACTAGGATTACAGGTTCATATGCGGTGCTAGGGTTGAGCCCAGGGTTTCATTTATGCTCTACCAACTGAGCTATGTTCTGGGGTCACAGGGCTGTACTCTTTGACATTTGACATTTGCCTTGGAGACTCCATCCATCACTCTACCTGCGCTGATACCATCCTTAACAAGTGACAAACTGGCTGGGCCTGGTCTTCTGGCCTATGATGCCAGGAACTCACGAGGTTGAGGCAGCCTGAGTAACATAGTAGAATCTGTTTAAAAACAAAGAAACAAACAAACCATTCCGGGATGTAGCTTAGTGGTGAAGTGCTTATGATGAGGCCCTGGATTTGATCCTTAGCATTGGGGTGCGAGGGGAGGCAATGACATACCACTCCTAGCTGCCCTCATGGGCCATGCTGTCTGGCCTTTCCCCTCACCCCCTGATAGAATGAGGTGATAGCTGTAACTGTTTGGCTGAGATTTGAGGCTCCCAAATGCAGGAGATGACGAAAACATTGCAGTAATGGAGGATTTACTGTGTGCAACAGACCTGCTCCGTGGGCGCTTAGCAGAGGCTTTCTGCCTTGTGCACAGACAGAGCTTAGGGTTAGGAATCTATCTGGAGCCAGAATTTCCAGCTTTGGCTCTCAGGCTGGCCTGTGAGGGGAAGACCCTGCATGAGAATTGGCAGCATCTTCTGGCTGTAGTCCAGACACAAAGAGGGAGAGGCAGGGTCCCTTGCTTGCCTGCATTCACCTGCTCCTGGTGACGGTATCTATTCTGTTGCTGACATCATCAAATCCCAATGTCTTCAGGATTGCAGCGAGGACTAAGTGCCTGTGGCTCCCAAGGCAGCCTTCAGCCCTCCATGAGCACATTGGGGCTGCCATGGTATCTGGCTGCATAGAGTGACACCCGGTGACCAGTCTCTCTTACACCCAGATTCTATTTTTGGCTTTTTTGAGACAGGATTTTACTGTATAGTCTTGCCTGTCCTGGACTCGCTTTGTAGACTAGACTGGCCTTGAACTCACAGTGATCCCCCTGCCTCTGCCTCCATAAGTGCTGGGATTAAAATCGTGGGCCACCACTCCCTGCTTCTTGTTAACACTTTCAATCTTCAATTCCCCTTTCTAGGCTAGTTTTTCTCTTAGACCCCAGCAAACACTTATGGATACCTTGATGTCAACAACTTTAGACACAATTCTGAGAACAGCATTTGTGACTGAATCTAGCACACATGATTGCAGTTCGAGCTATCCACCAAGAGCCTTGCCTTACTCTACTCAGGCCTTTATTATTTCTAATATACACGTGAATGTGAGTCTGTGTGTGAGAATATGCACATGAGTATAGGTGTCCAGAGGCCGGAAATCTTGGATTACCCTGAAGCTTTAGCTATAGTTATAAACTACCTGGCATGGCTGCTAGGAACTGAACTCAGGTCCTCTGGAAAAATAGCATGTTGCTTTTAACCAAAGAGCTCTTCTCCAGCCCAATAAACGTACTTTTCAGTAGATGTCTGTTCTATTGGCTTTGCTCCCCTGACATAGCCGCACTGTAAGTCAAGCTGATGTAGTGATGAGGCTGCAGGAGACTGTCTTGAGTGTTTTCAAGGCAGCACACGCGTGCTCAGCGCGGTGCTGGGTACTCATGCCCTCCTGCCAGGCTTAGCGTGGTACCCTGGCAGAGAGACAAGCCACCCAGCCTCTAAGAGATTCCCAAACAACTGCCCAAGATCACACAGCTCACTGTCATCTCAGCTGCTCCTAAGGGTAAGCCAGGAGGATCACCAGTGCAAGGGAGTTCGAGGCTACCCTGGGCAAATCAGTGAGACTTTGTCTCAGAATCAAAAGCACACACACACAAAGGGCGTGGGTTAGGGCCTGGAGTGCAGCTGTATGGGCAGGGTTTTGCCTAGCATGTAGGAAATGAGGATTGGGGGGTAACTCTGTGGATGAGGACTGCCTGGCATGTAGGGGACTCTAGCTTCAATCTCCAACACACTAAGCTCCAATAAGAAGATGAGAAGACTGCATGATTAGGAAAGAGTTGTACTGAATTTTGAGCCCTCACCAGCCACTTGCAAAGACCGTATGCTGTGGTTTAGGTGGCGCCCAAAGGCTCCATTTGCTAAGGTCTTGATCACAATGGGAATGTTGCTGGCTGGTCATGGACTCCTTACACAGTGAGGTCTTTGGGGGGTACACAGGGAGTGTCCCCTTGTGAGAACCATTTTCTTCTCTCTTTCTTTGCTCCTGGCTGATGCTACAAGACAATGGTTCTCAACCTTCCTAATTTTGTGACCCTTTAATACAGTTCCTCATGTTGTGGGGACCCAACCATAAAATTACTTTTGTTGCTACTTCATGGCTGTAGTTTCGCTACTGTTATGGATATCCTAATGTAAATATCTGTGCTTTCTGCTGGTTTTAGGTGAGTCCTGTTTGCATCGCTAGACCCCGAGACAGCTCATGATCCACTGCTATCAGGAGTGTCTTCATCATGTACCCCCACTGTCGCTCATGGCCATGCCTGTGTCCCAAAGTCATGGGGCCACTCACTCAGGTTGGAACCTCTAAAACCACAAACCAACCAAACCTTTCCTCTTTCTAATTTGATCATTTCAGGTGCTTTGTTATAGTTCAGAAAACTAACAATATTACTTCCAGTCCCCATTGCTGTGTTTGGCAGAATAAAGGCAATGAAAATTTCAAAACAAGGAGCCATCTGTTAGGCTTATACTAAAAAAACAAAAAACAAAAAACGTTAGAGACTTAAACAGAATAGATCCTAAGATAAAAAGGAAACTGTCCTCAGTGTGTGTATTGTTCATAAGCTAACGTCAGCTTCCCAGAGTTATAAAAACACAGCTGGTAGGAGGGTGGAGCTACCTGGGAGCAATCAGGACTTATAAACATGCCAGACCTGCTTGGACATTTGCCATCATTAGAGAGTATTAGTTTCAGTGTGAAAGCTGGGCTTTAAGAATTGTCAGCAGCCAGGCAGTGATGACACAAACCTTTAATCACAGCACTCCAGAGGCAGAGGCAGAGGCAGAGGCAGGTGTATCTCTGTGAGTTCAAGGCCAGACTGGTCTTCAGAGAGAGAAAGAGAGAGAGATTGAGAGTTCTACGATAGCTAGGACTATGCAGAGAAACCCTGTTTACACACACACACACACACACACACACACACACACACACACCCAGCAGAAGTAGCAGCAGTAGCAAAAAAAGAAGAAGAAAAAGAGGAGGAGAAGGAGGAGGAGGAGGACTCCGAGGGAGGCAGGCATATAGCACATGAGAAGCTCTAATGAACTCTAGTGAAGAATTCTATCAAGAGTTAAGAGCTGCACCTGCAGAGATGGCCCAGTAGTTAAGAGTGCTTGTTGGTCTTGCTTGGTGCCCAGCACCTACAAGGTGGTTCACAACTAGCTATAACTTAATTCCAGTTCCAGGGGTTCCAATACCTCTTCCTGACATTGGTGGTCAGAGGCATGCATGTAGTACACAAATGGACGTGCAGATAAAACACTCATATACATTAAAAAAAAGAGTAGGAGGGAGGTATGAATGGATAGTGTCTACAGAAAGGGAGGGAATTCCCTGCTGGACAGTGAGCTTCCCTCATCAGCCATCAAACACTTCAAATGAGTGTGTGTGTGTGTGTGTGTGTGTGTGTGTGTGTGTGTGTGTGTGCAATTTTTGTTCTGTGTTTTGATGCAGAGTATCACCAGCTAGCTCTGGCTCACCTGGAACTCATTACATAGATCAGGCTGGCCTTGAATTCATTCACAGAGATCTAACTACCTTTGCCTCCTGAGTGCTGGGATCAAAGTTTTGCAGCATCAGGCCTGTGCAATTTTTAATCCCTTCTCCATAAGGACGTAATCATTAAGACCAAAAGGTTTATGTTTATGACAGTGCTATTTCAAATAAGGGAAATCTGGAGAGAAAGTAAATGGATGTAATGGAATATTATGTAGCCATTTACAATAATTTTTTAGACATTTATTTACCTTTATTTCATGTGCACTGGTGTTTTGCCTGAATGTATGTCTATGAGAGAGTGTCAGGTCTTGGACTTACAGACAGTTGTGAGATGTCATGTGCATGCTGGGATTTGTACCTGAGTCCATTTGGAAGAGTAGTCAGTGCCCCTAACCCCGAGCCATCTCTCTAGCCCCATCTACAATAATTTTAAGCCAGTCATACAGATCTGTAATTTCATCCTTTGGGAGGCAGGGGAGGAGGACTTTGAGCTCAAGGCACTCCTGGGCAATGTAGAAGACCCTGCCTCAGAAGAAGCATAATTTAAAAAAAAAAAAAAAAGACATTTCAAGATTTCCCCCCCCCCCCTTTGTAGTGGTTTGAATGAGAAATATTCTTATAGTCTCTGGCATTTGAACATTTAGTCTATAATTGGTGGCTCTGTTTTGGGAGCTTTAGGGGTCATCTTCTAGCTGGAGGAGGTATGTCACTGGGGGTGGGGTATTGGGGGAGGTAGAAAGGGAGGGAGATGGGGGTGGGGCCATTGAGGGCTCCAGGCTTTGGCCTGTCCTCCGTTTGCTCTCAGGCTTGCAGTTTCAGATGTAAGCTTTCCTGCTAGCTACCATGCCTGCTGCCAAGCTGTCCCCAGCATGGTGGACTCGAACCTTGGAACTGTAAGCCAAAATGAATTCTTCTATGCATTGCGTTGGTCCTGGTGGTCTGTCACAGGAATGGAAGAGTTAGTAACACAGCCTCTGTGGGAGCAAGGATGGGTTTCATCTAGTTGGCAGTTCTGTATTCTCCTTCAGCAATAGTGCCTCACACAGGAAGCGCTTTATTTATTGGAGAAATGAACATAATTTTAAATGAAGGAAGAACATAAGAACCCCCCCCCCCAAAAAAAAAAAACAAAAACGTGAAATGCAGTTCCTCATTGTGAAAGGAATTCTGACAGTGGTTTGGTGAGTAAAGGCACTTGCTGCCAAGATTGGGTTAAATCCTTGAGACCCACATCGTGGAAGAAGAGGAACAATTCTGGCAGATTTTCCTTTGATCTGAACAAATGTGCTACAGCATGTGTGTGATACACACACATACATGAAATAAAGACAGACAGACAGATAGATAGATAGAAAGATAGATAGAAAGACAGAGTAATAAAAAAGAAAAATACTGGCAGGTAGTGGTGGCACACACCTGTAATTCCTGCACTCAGGAGGCAGAGGCGGGTGAATCTTTGTGAGTTCCACGCCAGTCTGGTCTACAGAGTGAGTTCCAGGACAGCCAGGGCTACACAGAGAAACCCTATCTCCAAAACAAAAACAATAAACAAGAAAACAAACAAAACAACAACAAAAAGAAAATACCTGATGAAAGCACTCTCCAGAAGGAGGAGTTTATTTTGATTCACAGTGGAGGCTTCAGTCCACAGTGATGGGAAAGGTGTGGTGTTCGGAGCGAGAGTCAGTAGTCACGTGTCACGTGACATCCTCAGCGAGGAAGCAGAGAGATGAGGGCTGGTGCTCAGCCTCTTCTCTTCTTTTTATCCAGCTCAGGCCCCATTCCTTGAAAGGCACCACCCACATTGACGGTGGGGCCTGAGAACCGTCACAGAGACACTCAGAGCTGTGTCTTCTAGGTGATTACAAATCTAATCCAGTTGACGATGACGAGGAGGCATGTCAGCCAGTTTAAGTTGGTAGCATGGTTTGAATAATTGAGCAGAAAATGGATGTTTGTGAAGCAATACCAAGATCCGGGGGCTGGAGGGATGGGTGGATTGGTGGTTAAGAGCACTTGCTGTTTTTGCAGAGGCCCTAAGTACTTCCGGGGTCCACGTCATATGGCTCCCAGCTGCCTGTAACTCCAGATCCAAAGGACCTGAGCCAGACTGGCTCTAAGATTGAATTGTGTTTAAAAGGCCTCATATTGTCAAATCAAGCAGCCAGATACAAGTAACAAAAGAGACTTGCGGTTTTGTGTTCATTGGTTTTGAGAGAGGCTCCCAGGGAGGCTGGACTGGCCTTGAACTCATCACGTGGCTGAGGATGACTTTGAATTTCTCACCTTCCTGCCTCTGTAGTTTGCGCAGTGCTGCGGACTGGATACAGGGCCTTGTGCGCGCCAGGCCAGCGCTCTATCTACTGCCACACCCCCAGCCCAAGACATCTGGTTTTATCCAGATCTTTTCATTAGGTTAAGCAGGAAGGCAGCTAGCAACACGCGCGTGGGAAATTTGCCATCTTGGTTTAATGAATGGGTTTCTGTGGTATGTTGAAACACTTCAACTTCCTTAACCCAATATCTGACGAAGGAGCAAGGATAGAGAAATTAATTTACCCCACGCTAATTAAAGAAGGGTGTGCACTGTATATACGGTGAAAGTCTCTGGAATAAATATTTGATAAACAGTTCCTGGCAAATTAAAAACCCGAAATGTTAAATTAAATGCAAATTAAAAATCTGGAATGTTTAAATTAATTAAATACAGAAAATTGCATCAAGTAGCATTACAAATCTGAGTTAAAGCAGGGAGCCAAGCTCCAAAGCCTCACATCGCCATTTGCAGTCTTCATTCACCTGTTGGGAATAAATAAATGACAGCCGCTCCGAATTATTACTGAATTTACATGTCATGCTGCACAGTTGTTTCTGGGGAGGTTTGGGGGAGGAAACTAAGGAGGGAATGGAACGGACTTCCCACCAACGTGGACAAAGAGCGGAAAGATTTATTTAAACCCGGAATCCTCTTCTGTCTTGAGATAAGCATTGCTAAGTTTGTGTGTGCAAGGCGCGGCCCAGGTGCACTGATCCCCACAGCCTGCTGGCCCAGCAGGTGTCTGGCTGAACCAGAAAAATCAGCATGCAGACCAACCAGGCCTCCGGTGACCCCAGAGACAAGCCTTAGGCTGTGGCTCTGCTGAGGGAACACTGAGGCGTCCCATCCCCCACAGGCCGAATCCTGTGGTCCTGGAAAGGGGCCTGCCTGAGGCAGAGCACAGAGGCTTCCTGGGTCTCTGAAGAGATGCTTTCTGTCATTCTTCTCTTGGTTGATGCAGCAGTAATGCTGTTTGGCCCTTTGTGGCATTTTGGTTTATTTATTTGCATTTGCTGTGGCCCTGGGGACAGAGCATAGGGTCCCTTGTCAGGCAAGTCCTCTGCCCTGAGCTACACTCCAGACTACCCAGGATTTTGAAACCAGGAGCCAGCGCTGTGGGTGGGCTAACAGCCGGCCCAGTGCCTTGCAAATTGATTCTCACTTCTGCAAGTTAACCCGAATTCTAAAGCTGCCTGAAACCACTCAAATGGGCTTCCCCCCTCTTCCTTCCTTCCTTTCTTGTTTTCTTTCTCTCCCCCTCTCCCTTCCTTGTCCTTTCTTTTCCCTCCTTCTTGTCTTCCCAGTTCATATCCATGCAACATGCTTTGTGGTCAGTCAGTGGTCAAAGGGCAACTTGCAGAAGCTAGGTCTCTCTTTCCACTGCCTGTTTCTGGGGGTTGGTGGCAGCTGCCTTTGCTGGCTGAGTCACCACACTGGCCCATTATCCCAATTCTTGGGGGGGGGGGGAGGTATCACATGAGGGACTGTGCATGAACACATAGTTGGCATTTGGAAGGGGACCAGGCAGAATGGTCTTCTGCAACACAGGTCTGGTAAGAACACAGGAAGGAGGTGCTTTGACTGTCTCAGTCCTCTGTGCCAGCCTAAGCCCTTTCCCAGTGTTCTGTGCCCAGCTGAGCCTGGGCCTGCAGCTGCAAGTCAGTGAACCCAGAGGTGGGGTGTTCAGCATGGAGGTGAGGGCATATTCCTTCACAGGTCAGGTAGGTGGTGCAGGCTGTCTGTGGGGCCTCAGCCTGGTCTGCTGTCTCTATGAGGGCTGGGCTACCCTCAAAAGTTGATGGCTAGGTCCCAGGGAAGGAGAGCCGAGTCACTGTTTAAAAGTAGAGTCTTAAATGGTCAGTAGTAGTGACCTTACCCAGCATGCATCAGGTTCAAGGTCAGATCCGAGTACTACCCACCCACCAACCCACCACATTCACACCCTATCCACTCCACCCAACCCCCACAAATACACACACACACCACAAATATGGAAGAAGGGGAAGGGCGAGGGAGCAGAAGTTAGGCAACATGACTTCTGCAGAAGGCAGACTACACCTCATGCCCACCTCTGTGTGGGAAGAGTATTCAACTCCCACTCTGTCAACAAATGCCAATTTGTAGGTCCCACTGAAGGATGAATGCTCTAAAGAACCTTGCTGATCATGAAAAGTAGTCTACGAGACAGCTTCCCCGGGTGCTTGCTCTGTGGACATCCCAGCAGAAATGCCAGGCAGCGTGCAAAGCTGCCCTGACATCCTGGAGTCTTTGGCCTTGGCTCTGATGTTATCATTTTGTAAATTTTTGAAATTAAGCATACTGAAACCTGGCTTGGTGGCACATACCTTTAATCCAGGCATTCCTGAAGCAGAGGCAGGCACATCTCTGTGAGTTCCCTGCCAGCCTGGACTAGAGAGTGAATTTCTGGATAGTCAGGGCTGCACATAGAAACCCCGTCTCAAACAAACAAACAAGCAAACAAATTAGGTATACTGTATGACATCCTCAGTCCATGGATGAGTGATGTGTAGAGAGCTTTTAAAGTTAAATCCCATTGGGTCCTGTGCTTTAGGTTGCTGTCTATCACCCCCAAACAGAATGTGGGCCCCAGTTCAACACATTTACATATATTTTCTTTTACTACTCATGAACCTCTGGGCTAATCATTATATCACATGATACTAATACTTAACCTGGGAAGAGCAAGCTAATTGAAGTTGGCTCACTTCCTCAAGGAAAGAAGAATCTAGACACATTCCTTGCCTAAACAGCATCTTTTTATTGTATGCATATGTACATAAATTTGTGTGGAACACATCTTCAGTTCTACATCTACATTTACCTCTGACACATATGGAAAACAATATTCTAAAGAAAAGTGAGCATGGTGCGTGCTTGCTAAGCAGTCTTGTGCAGGAGACAGAACATTCAGAGAGACCTGTGAGAAAAATGGCTCAGCCCTGGGGCAGATGGTGACATGTGCACCCGCATGTCACCAGGTTCAGTATGAGCCCATTGCTTTCCTTTTCTCTTTAGGGTAAATGATATTCTGTCTTTTTGTTGTTGTTGTTGTTGGAAAAGGTGTCTCACTATGTAGCCCTGGCTGAACTGCAACTCCTACCAGGCTGGCTTAAAATAAAATCACAGAGATCCACCTGCCTCTGCCTCCTGAGTGCTGGGATTAAAGATGTGAACCACCACACCTGGCTCTAGCGTGAAGTTTTTGTTCAAAACAAAACAAAACAACCCCCCCCCCAAAAAAAAAAAAAACAACAACTCTGTTTATGCTGGGAAAAGAATTTAAGCTGCAAGTCAATACTCTAGAATAATAGAGAGATGAATCAAAAGCCAGCAACGCTTCTTAATAGGTCTGGCCAAATTTCCCTGAAACAGCAGGAATCCTTGTACTGATATAAACCATAAGGGCTAGCAGGGGTTGGCATTTCAGCCTCTATAATTTACTGAGAGACCTGATATTTCTGACAGATGTCATGAAGCAGTGGGCAGGAGGCTGGCAGGCATGATGATGATGATAATCGTGATCGAGGTGGTGGTGATAATTTTAAAGATTTATTCTATTCTCTATGTGCATGAGTGTTTTGCCTGCATGTATGTATGCTTGGTGCTCAAGGAGGCCAGAAAAGAATGTCAGATCCCCTGAGACTAGAATTATAGGTAGGCGAAGGTTGTCATGTGGGTATTAGGGAATCAAATCCAGGTCCTCTGCAAGAACATCTAGTGTTCTTAACCACTGAGTCATCTTTCCAGCCCTGAGGCAGGATATTTTTATGGCAATTAATTCGACAAAGGGAGAAAATACCTCATATGTTGCAAAGACTCAGAAGAAATAATATGATTTTAAGGCTGGGAATGTAGCTCCGTGGTAGAAAACTGGCCTGTGATACATGCGTCCATTTGTTGGATGGCCAGAACCCTCACACATCTCCCTTGAAAGAAGATAACCCAGGTCTACCACATGGTTCTCTAAGTCTGTTTCTCCTTCAGCTTAATACTTATTTTTGAGGGTTGGGGGTGTAGCTCAGGGGTTGAGGAGTTCTTTGTGGTGTGAAGGTAGAATGCCCCCAATAAGCTCATGTGTCTGAACACGTGGGTCTCACCTGCAGTACTGTTTGGGAAGGTTCTAGAAACTTCAGGAAGTGGAGTCTTGCTAGAGGAAGTGGGTCACTGGGGACAGGGCTTGATGGTTTAGAGTTTGGCCATGTCCTATCCACTTCTATACTATGGATGCATTCGCTCAGTTGCCTCCTTTTCCTGCCACCGTGAAGTTTCTGCCAGGATGGGCTGTAAGCTCATGAACCATAGACCAATCAGCCTTCTCCCTTAAGCAGCTGCTTCTTTTTTAAATTTCTCAAAATATACATTCATTATACATAATGCATTTTCTTGTGACATTTACATTCATGTATATAATTATTCTGATCATATTCACCTCCATCACCCTCCCTGGTCTTCCTCCCTGTCCTCTGCCCCACCTTCTACCTTAATGTCTTTTTTTTTTTTTTTTTTTTTTTAATGACACAGTGAGTTTCATTTGGGTTGGGTAGAAGCATGGATGAAGGGCTATTTACAGGAGCATGGGTACCTTACAAGTGCCTACACCACACCACCTCTTCCTCCTCTGACAACTCTGAACTGCCTACAGACCCATTACAGGATGTGGACAGGCCCTGTGCTGGGCGGGTAACCAGGGTAGCTGTGAGTTCATGAGTGGAACAGTCAAGTCATGGCCAGAAGCCAGTGTTCTGAAGCACTCCACCCCATAGTGCTGTTCTTGTGTTCTCTCTGCCTCCTTCTCCAGTGTTCCCTGAGTCTTGGAGGAGGCGGCTGAGCATCTACCATACGTATTCTTGCCACAGCTGCCAATGAGTCTCCGTAGTAACCATCACCTGTTTCAAAAGGAAACTTCCCTGCCTCTGGGATGACTGTCTTGCACTGGGTTGCCCAGAGTGCTCGCTGAACAGCTGGCTCAGCCTCACTGCATCTTCACGGACAGCACAGGCTCTGCTTCAGCACTCCTCTTCTCTAGTCCAGGTCATCGTTGTCACCCACCTTTCCACTATCCTCATCCCAGATATATGACCCCTGGGGCATCTGGGATTCCCATCTCTTCCAACCGCATGGCCCTTTACTGTTCAGCCAGATGGAATATTGTTCACCGCCCTGTTTCCAGGGGCCCACAACAAACCAAGTAAGAAGGTCCTCAATAAAGGCTTCCTGGTGGGGGAAAAGAAAGCTACACTGACCAAAACTATCAGCAGAATTAATGTATGCACATAAACATAAGCCATTTAAGAGGACAATCCCACAGAGATATCATGTCTATTTAGCTAATCAACAGCAGTGGTTTTCCCTTTAGAGCCTGTGACCCTTCCAGCCACAGGCTGTTGAGTGGGTTTGCAGTACCAGCCCCGCTTCTGAGGAGCAGGCATCAAATGAATATGAGTCGTCTGTAGATGATGACAGCTGGTGACCTCCATAAGAGAGCCTCTACCAGTACACCACCAGGCTCACCTCGCCTGACAGGGTGTAGTTGCTGCACATGGACCCACAGCTGGATGAGACTGTGGATGACATCCCTCCCTCCCCAACCCCCCAGTAATGTGCATAACACCTTCTAGCACTACGTGGGCTAGCCAGCCGGAAGCATGCTTCCAACCAGGCCCAGATGGACTTCTTTCTGTCCAGTGACCAAGGCATGGGGTATCTTTGGCAATAGAGCCCTTAACATCTAGTTCCGGTGGGCAGCCAACAGCAGTGACCATTGCTGTATTTACAAGTTATTACAATAACTTGTAATCAGGTGGCCCACTTCCGGCTCTGGAGTTTCCATTTAATAGTGTAAGATCAGCTTTACCCATGCACACAGGATACTGGGTTGCTTTTTGTGACATGTTTGGTTACAGAAATGAGAAAAGTAAGGAAAAAAAATAGACTTGGTGATTGCAAGGCAGCAAATCCAACCCTAAGTGCTGGGGGTGTGGTGTGGTGGGATGGGAGTGATGGATGGCTGGGCTCAGGCCCTAATGCTAGCATTGGGAGGGTAGTGTATAAAAGTTGGGCATTGGGATGCTAGCAGCCTGAGCTACACAGTAAGATCCTAAGGAAAAAAGATAGAAAGATGATATTAGAATATACAATGTATATGGTCCATGTGTATGTATTATTTATCTACCCATTTGGTATATTATATTATATTATATTATATTATATTATATTATATTATATTA
>NW_026596073.1:28203036-28244453 GCF_907164565.1 Psammomys obesus
ATATTATATTATATTATATTATATTATATTATATTATATTATATTATGTCTGTACATACCCTTAATGTTCTCCTTTCTAAAAATCACTTTCTGCTGCAGCTTATTGCTTTGCAATATCTGTACAGAGACAGCATCCTGGGAGAAGCCAGTGTTCTGGGAACTGGAGCTTTGTACTTCAGTCACATCTATGACTTATTGTCACAGTGTCCCTTCCTGGTCTGCTGATTGTATTTGGAGACATTTCCTCTAGGACAAAGCCACCTGGGCATGACAATCTAGGGTTTCATGAGAGCCGACCAGCTCTGGAGACTAATGGGAGCTGGTGCTGAGAAAGGGGTGTCACCTGCCACCCAAGTGGAGATGAAAAGACACTAGTCTGGTGGTTTCTCTTCCTCAGCACCATACTCCCTTTATCTTTGCGGCAAACCCTGCAACAAAGCCGGGGCAGAAGCACCTTTGATTCAGTGGGTGGCGGAGGCTGTGACTCAGGCTCTGTAAACAGGATGCTTCCTGAGCTTTAGGGTGACCCTCCCATGGGATTCACCCAAACAAACACTCGGGCCACTGTGTGCCTCTGCTTGCCTCGGGAATTCTGGCTACCCAGGTGTGGATGGTCCAGTCATATGAGCCTTAGGACTATGGTTGCAAAGTTAGTGTGAATATGCTAACCTCCTGGGAGTGGGAGACCATCAGTTTGCCTAAGGAGGGGTAGACCTGTCTGCATCAGAGATGGAGCAGGTCAAAACTCTGTGTTGTCAGGGGTAGGCTTGAGCCTTTGAATAGCTTCTGTATCCCTTCTAGGCAACAAAGAAAGATGCTGTCTTTTAAAAACAAAACCCAACAAAATTGTAGAACCCAATATAAGGGGTTGTTAGGTAAATTATAACATGTCTACATAATGAAATGTTCTATAGTGATTAAAACGAGGAAGTAGCTAAAATATAATTGCAGTACTTTGGAGGCCGAGGCAGGAGGATTGTGAACTCAGGGCTAGCTGGAGCTATACATCAAGCCTCTGTCTTAAAAGTGTGTGTGTGTGTGTGTGTGTGTGTAATGATCCTGAAAGTATGCTATCATTTTATGCTATGTTTGAAAAAAGGAAAAAAACCATACAAAGGGCAAAAAGGTAAACACACATGCAAAGGTTGGAAAATATATTCTGAAACAATAACATGGTAGCATTATCTGTGTGTATTGCAACTCTAAGGACTGCAATTTCCTTTCTATTTGGATTATATGAATTTCAAATACAGACAATGTTTGTTACTTCCTCTTCCTCCTCTCTTCCTTCTTCTCCCTCTTCATTTCCCTCTTCTAAGGCTTCTTTGAGACAGAGTCTCACAAAACTCAGGCTGGTCTTGAATTCACTATTTAGCACAGGATGACCCTGAACTTCTGACCCCTCTGCTTTTACCTCCCCAGTGTTGGGGTTCCAAGAGTGTATTATCACAGCCAGTTTTATTGGGTTCTGGGCATGCAACAAAGAGCCTCATGATGCTAGGCAAACATTCTACCCAGTGAACTCCATATTCAACCCTGTGTGTTACTTTTTATTAATAATACAACATGCTTAAAAATATAATTATTTTTATTTTATGTGTATTAGTGTCTTGCCTGTACCTATGTATGTACAGCACATATGCACTTGCTGGCTGTGGAGATCAGAAGAAAGCATTTGCTCCTCTAGAGCTGGAGTTACACACAGTTGTGAACAACTGTGTGGGTGCTGGGAATTGAATGAAGGTCCTGTGAAGAACAGTAAATGTTCTTAAGCATTGAGCTATCTCTCTGGCACTCTCTGTCTGTCTGTCTCTCTCTCACACACAGACAGAGACACAGACACAGACACACAGACACACACAGACAGACAGACAGACAGACAGACAGACACACACACACACACACACACACACACACACACCTTGTCTCTTAGCAACACAAACTCTCTAAGGAAGCAGAGAGCCTTGCTGTACAAGCATGGACATTGGAAGTTGGGTCATCAGGCCCAGACATGAGCAGGCTTATAATCTATCAGCTGCCATCCCCACCTCCTCATGTGGGGGTTCTCTGGTTTACTTAAATCCATTCTATCTGTCCTCCTGCAGGACCCTTCCAACAGCCCCACGCAGGTTTACCCTTTCTCTTTGTTTGAAAAAGAGCAATTAAATTGAAAAACCAAAATCAAAACCAAAAACCAAGCAAGTGTCTCCTTGTTCTACTATGTCACTATCCAAAGATAGCTTTAGCTTGTTCTTTTCTTTCTTCCTCCACCTCCTCTTAATTTTATGTACTCATTTTTCTGAGACAGGGAATGTCCATGTAGCCTTAGTTGGCTTGGGACTCACTTGTGACTCATTACATAGTCTAGGCTGGCTGTGAAGGGTCATTGATCTTCCAGAATCTGCCTCCCAAATGTATGGATTACTGGTGTGCACTGCCTCACCTGCCTTCACGATGCCTTTTTTTTTTTTTTTTTTTAACATAGAGAGACAGGGTTTCTCTGTGTAGCCTTGGCTATCCTGTACTTGCTTTGTAGACCAGGCTGGCCTCAAACTCACAGAGATCCACCTGCCTCTGCCTCCCTGAGTGCTGGAATTACAGGCCTGTGCCACCACACCCAGCTCCACATATCAAAATGTTAATAATCTGCCAGCCTCAAGATGAGCTCCTGGGCATTTTCAAGTCATCTGCCGTTCCCATACTTCTCTCCCGTCTCTCTCTCTCTCTTTTTTTTCCAGCTATCCTCCATCCTTAATTTCTGCAAAGACAGTCATAGAATTGGTTACTGTGAGGCCACCTCAGAGCTGAGGCCCTGAACACTGGAATTGAACTTAACTAGTGTTTTCCGTTCAAGTGTTTAGACAATGTGGTCCTTTCCCTGCACCATTTTAAAGGTAGTAAACTCCACTCACACAGAAAGCATTTTGAGAAATATTTATCTCTTTTAGTTGCCAAAACCAAAAGGATGGGAACACCTACATAGCAGAGCCTGACACTGAGCTGGGAACCACAGTCCCAACTATGGTGGAAGCTGAAGAAAGAAAATGGGTGGAGCCCAGATGGCCCAGGCCAGCCTGGCTCCTGATGAGAGGCCTACTTCCCCTCATGATGTAAGGATGGTGAGATGGCTTGGCTCATAAAAGTGCTTGATACACAAACTTGATGACCTGAGTTTGACCTCTAGAACCCACATGGAAGGAGAGAACCTACTATCAAAAGTCATCTGAGGCCAGGTGTGGTGGCACATGCCTTTAATCCCAGCACTCAGGAGGCGGAGGCAGGTGGATATCTGTAAATTGGAGGGCAGCCTGGTCTACAAAGAGAGTTCCCGGACATTCCGGGCTACACAGGGAAACCCTGTCAACAAACAAACAAAGTTGTCTTCTGACCTCCATGTACACGCTGTGGCACAAGTGCATTTGCTCATAAACAATCATAACAAACAAACAAGCAAATTTAAAACGGTGTGCAGAGATAGCTCAGTCAACGAGTGCTGACAGCTCAGTAGAGCTGCTCTTGGTGAAAGAAGAGCGGTGGGCAGGCCCAAGAGTATGAAGATGGGAGAGCTGAGGTGAGGTAGAGTGGGTGCAGGGGTGATGCCTTCCCTCTCCTGGCCACCCATGGTAGACCGGAGGGCTGTCCAGGAGGTCAAGAGTACAGGAGAGTCATCACTGTCCCTCACTAGTTGGAGCACTCAGGGGAGCAAGCCCTGCACCTCACTGGCCAACACAGTGGAGCTGATGGTAAAGGCAAGGGGGAGCCAGCCACAAGGGTATGCGAGCAGGGCTGATGTTCCAGCCCCTTGCAGGCTGCAGCACTTGGGAGTGTGGGCCCCTCACCTCAACTGTGCAGCACAGTGGAGCTGGCTCTGGAAGGGTGGGTTCAGGTGAGCTGGCCCCTGAGGGCATAAGAGAGGAGTGATGACCCTGCCTCCAGCCACGGTGGCATTGGGTGGCCTAGCTGGAGCAGTCCTGGGGAGCTGACCCTGGTGGTGCCAATGTGGGAGAGCTGGCAGCTGGACAAGTTCATATACTACCCAGGCCAAGATCCGGGGCTTTGAATTGGTTCATCCCCAAATCTCCATCCTCTGTGAACTGTTGGAGCAGATGACAGGGCCAGTCCTGCTGACCCAAAGCTGCAGGATATCCGTGACACAGCAACAGGATAAGCAGGAGGAGTCATGGTGAGGATCCAGTAATTGTGGTGTGACAGAAGCCAGAGACCCCAATCCAGACCAATGATTCATTGTAGTGAACATTTTGTGAGTGAAGGTACGTGGACAGAGGGGTGCACTGTGGGGCACACTGTGACACACTACAGCTTCCACTACGGATGTTTTCTGTGCTTTGTTTTGTTTCTTTGTGTGCTTTTTGTTGTCTTTGGTGGGAGAGTTGCAAATGTTGGAGGTCGGATACAAAGTGGTAAGTAGGACTGGGGAGCATGATGTGAAACTCAGAAAGAATCAACAAAAAAGATAAAGACAAAAACAACAACAACAAAAAAGTGCTGACAGACACCTAAGTTCAGAGCCCTAGCATTTATGTAAAAAGCCAGACACGGAGATATGTGCCTGTAATTCTCGTACTGGACATGGAAACAGGTGGGTTCCTGGAGCTTGTTGGCCAGGCTGTTTAGCTAATTGGTGAAGTCCATCTTCAGTGATAGACCCTTACTCAGGAAATAAGGTACCCATGGCAGCTCAGTGACCAAGCAGGTTCCCTAGTAAGGGGAACAGGGACTGTTTCTGACATGAACTCAGTGTCTGGGTCTTTGATCACCAAGGGAGACAATGCAGCCAATCCTGATGAGATCTGATAGGCTAGAGAGAGAGAGAAATAAGGTGCTGGGCTGGAGAAATACATTAGTGGTTAAGAGTGCCTCTTTCTCTTGAAGAGAACCTGAGTTCAGGTCCCAGCATTTACATCAGGTGTTTCACAGTTGCCCAAAATTCCAGCACTAGGGGATCTGACAATCTAACAGCACATGGGTCACACACACACACACACACACACACACACACACACACACACACACTACATGTACTAAGTCAACAACGACAAAAATTTATGTATTTTATTTTGACGCCTTATTTTGGTTATTACTTCTGGTCATTACACATTATACCATATGTGTTACAGACTTGAAGTCATATTAGAACACTATTTGGCATTTTGCTTTTGTGACAAAACTTATTTATTATTATTTCTGATGCTGGGGATTGAGCCCGGGTCCTTGTGCATGCTGAGTAAACACTCCACCCCTGAACTGTACCCCTCAGCCCTTAACTTTTTATTACGGCTATGGCTTTGATTAGGGCATAATTAGTTATTTATTGTGAGGGATGTTACTCAGGACTTTGAACATGCTAGGCAAACCTGTGCTACCTCCCCAGCCTGTAACGACAGTGTATATGTTATAACCGTCGTTGAAAATTTACACAGTTCCACATGAATTATTTCCCACGACAAATCCCCAGGGCTGTAATGACTGGAGTGAAAATAGATGGGTGTTTTTATGGTGCTTAATAGATTTTGCCATATTGCTTTCCAAAAGCTATAACAATGAACTTGACACCGGCAATAAATGTGTGTCATTTGAAACGATTATTTGAAATGAATTATTCACCAGCCATATGTGAAGGCATGCTCCAGGACCCCAGCCTGCCAGCACCTTCCCTGATGACCCATTCATCCATGAGAAGTGAAACAAGGAGATGAGATGGTGCGTGGTGGTGAATGGACTCTGCCGGATCTAAGAGCAGCAGTGGGCTGTATTATGGAGGATGCTCATAAAAATAAAAACAAATCAAAACCAAAACCATTGTTTTAATGACAACATATATAGGACTTTTTCTCCTGCCTTGTGTTTTCAGAAGCTTATCTTTTACATCAGTCAAGGTCTTGTTCTGTTTCTTGGAGAAATGTACGAGTCCATGCTGTGATGACAACCCCCTTCATCCACACACACATCAGTTAGCTCTAAATGTTCAAAGCTCTTTTTTTTAATTAAATTTTTATTTTTTTAATATTAGTCACAGTTTATTAACTTTGTATCCCCAATGTATCCTGCTTCTTCATTCCCTCCCAATCCTACTCTCCCTCCCTCATCTACTCCCTACCCCTCTCCAAGTCCACTGATAGGGGACTTCCTTCTGACCCTGTTTTATCAGTTATCTTCAGGTCTGGCTACACAGTCCTCCTCTGTGGCCTAGCAAGGCAGCTCCTCCCTTGGGGTAAGGGGGGGTCAAAGAGCCAGCCATTGAGTTCATGTCAGAAATAGTCCCTGTTCCCCTTACTAGGATACCCACTTGGATACTGAGCTACCATGGGCTACATCTGAGCAGGGGTTCTAGGTTATATCCATACATGGTCCTTGGTTGGAGATACAGTCTCACATTGACCCCTGTGCCCAGATATATTTGGTCCTTGTGGAGCTTCTGTCCTCTCTAGGTCTTACTAATTCCCCTTTCTTTCATATGATTCCCTATACTCTGCCAAAGGTTTGGTTATGAGTCTCAGTATCTGCTTTCATACATTGCTTGTTAGGGACTTTCAGAGGCTCTCTGCGGTAGGCTCCTGTCCTGTTACTTGTTTTCTCCTACATCCAATGCCCATCCCCTTTGTCTTTCTAAGTGTCTTTCTCATCTTACCCAGGGTCCTGGTTCAAAGCTCTTGCCTGTACCTTTTCTTACGCAATCCTGCTGATCAGCCAGGAATGACCAGAGCAGCACCCTGACTTCATCTGGCTGACAGGCGCCTGGGGTACCAAGAGAATGACAGTGCCAGTTCTGGGTGGGTCATTAACCTATCAAGCCTCCTGCCTCAGCCTTGGGTGCTGGAATTACAGTTGTGAGCCGCCCAAGGCATGAGTGTTTGGTTGTTTTTGGTGATGCCTTCGAAGGCCTCTCACAATAGACAGTGTTCTAGCTGTGAGCCCCAAGCCTGGCTCCCTGCTCCCCAGCGGCATCCCCAGGCCCACTGTACTTAAAAATAAATATTTTCAACCATGTTTACATGTTTAGGATGTTTTCTCTTTAAAGAGGGTTTCTTGTAAGGTAGTCTCAACCTTCTTTACAGTAGCATGAGGTGCACCTTTCTTTTATGCCTGCTTTTCAAATAGTATAGAACACAAATTAACCCTTTCCCCATTATAAAAGCAGAAGCATATCTTCACCAAGCAGTATTTGGAAACATAGAAAATGAAATGTAAACAATGTCAGAGGGCATCTTTTTATGTACACTGTCTAATGTAAGACACTACAAAGACTGCCTTTAATTAGCTGTCATCAACCCCCGGTCCACATTTATCTTTTCTTTCTCTCCCCCTCTTCACCTCTTTCTTGCACCGGAGCCTTCCACATGTTAGACCAAGGCAACCATGTCAACTTCTCTTTCTCTCCCCTCCTCTTCCTTCCTTTCTCTCTTTTACCCCACCCTTCCTTTCTCAAGCCTAGCTTCCTACAGCTCTTACAGGCTCGCCCCCTAAATCCGCTGCCGGGTTTGTACACTCTTTCTGCTCATCTTGCACTCATTTGTTCCCTTGGAAGTACAAAGGGAACCATACTGTATGGCTCAGCCTGTGTAGTAGCCGTCGGAGCATCTTAAACCAACACAGACACCGTGACTTGTTCTGATTCAAGTAATTATTTTTTGTCTGTACCATTCTGAATTGTCTCTGCTACCCAAACTTCCTGATCCTTTGGCGTGGGAGAATGGGCAGCCCAGATGTTTGTTGGTACAGGGCTCATTCTCAGCTTAAACAGAAGATACAGCCCTGTCTCCAGATCCCCCAACGCCACACCCTTTCACCTACATCCACCAACAGAAGGCATTCCTGGAGACCGGAGGGCGGCTGCAGTGTCTGGAACTGGGCTCGGTCACAGGTGTCTGGTCTCTGTGTCTTTTTCATATGCGCCGGTTTACAGAAAGGTGGAACAGGTCAAGGGAAGTGTGCTACTGTTAATCTGCCTGGCGGAGACCACACCTGAACCAAAAGTGAGGTGCTGGAGCAAGCTGGAACTTGAGGGCTGTTTGTAACTTAAACAGCAAGGGTGGACTGCGGCTGTCGCTCAGTGGGAGAATTAGCCAAGAAGATGCAGAGCTCTGAGTTTAAGTCCCAGCACAGGAGGATAAGCCAACCAATTAACTGACCGACTAACCAACCAACCAGCCAGCCAGCCAGCCGTACATGGAAATCTCATACAGAGCTGTTTTTAAAGGCATCCAAAGCTCAGTCTGTACAACTTACTTTATTTAACACAGCTGATGTTTCTTTTAAAGATGTGTTTATTTCTACTTTTTGGTGCATGGTCATCTTGCTTGCATGTATGACTGTGAAAAGTGCCAGACCCCCTAGAATTGGAGCTACAGTCAGGTGTGACCTGCCGTGTGGACAATGGGAATTGAACAAGATCCTCCGGAAGGACAACC
The DNA here is from genome assembly GCF_907164565.1 of Psammomys obesus. Classification (NCBI taxonomy): domain Eukaryota; kingdom Metazoa; phylum Chordata; class Mammalia; order Rodentia; family Muridae; genus Psammomys; species Psammomys obesus. Next base: position 28,211,466 of record NW_026596073.1, read on the forward strand.
AGTGCTCTTAACCACTGAGCCATCTCTCCAGCCCCCGGCTGATGTTTCTTGAGGGCCAAGTCCATGTAGTTTTTTTTTTTTTTTTTTTTGTGCAGCTGAGTACATGCTATCCCCAGAGAGCATCTTGCAGCCTGAATTGTAGCTCTATGCCTACCTAGTCATAGGCTGGATTGTACCGTCACACCCATTCAGATGAATGACAGAGCCATTTTGGGTCCAGATTGCACATGGTGAGGCTTGCTGGGCACAGTGAGCCTCCGTTCTCGCTCTTTCCTACCACTGGTAACTCATGGTAACATGGCTAAGATACTTACCAGTTTCCTCCTGCTGGCACATGGCAGGAATTCAGTGAAATTCATATCTGGCCTTAGAAACTGTTGCTAGATGAAAATTATAAGTAAGTCTGGAAGCAACCCTCAGGTGATTTTGAGAGCCTTACAAATTAATTCTATCTAGACGCCCTTGGCTGCCCGGGCCACCTACTCCTCTTCATTTCAGTTGGCTTTGCTGAACATTTTCAGCTATCCTGCAGTGTGCTGAGCCCTGTGGTTAGCAAAGCAAATAGGTTGTGGGCAGCTTTGGTGCTGAGGAGCCCTCCATTGAGCAAACCCACCACACGCCTCCCCCTTCCTCCTTGCTTCCCTGTCCTGCATGGCAGAGTCCTGTCCAGCTGATTTCTTCACACGGAACCTGGGTGGTTTTCCTCACTTGGCTGTGGGCAGACGCTTCCCAGCCTCTGTTCCCGTCTCTGGCTCTTAGAGCAAAAAGACCTACGGAGGGTCCACCCGAGACCTAAAGGCAGGTTCCAGTGTTGTCACCAAAGTGAGACGGGGGTTTGCTGTGTGATTAGTTTTTCAGGAGAAGCAACAGCCCAGACTGAGAGGTGGGGATGAAAGTGGATATGATTTTAGTCCCCTTGTCCCAGGCATCTAGAGTTGAGGGGATGTCACAGAAGGCTGCCCAGCCATCAGGACTGGGGCCTGCCTGTGGTTTGCTGTTCAAAGTTTTAATTGAAAACTTGGCTTGCATTTTCTCATTTTGACCCAAAAAAGAGACTCTGCATTTTGAGGCACAATTGAAGACGAGCCATTTGCCTTGAGAACAGGCACAGTCCAGGCTCCTCTGACTACCGGCACATGAAGGCTCTGGTGACCACATAATTAGTTTGCTGTTACTGAGAACTCATCTTCAGAGACCATGAGATGTGGTTTGTACTAATGCTGGTGGTTCTGTACCAGCAACCTAGACCCCAGAGGCCCACATTGGAGGACAAAGACCTAATTTCCAATGATGGAGCTATGGGGAATTTTGCTAACTGGGGAACAAAGCTTGGCTAAACTCATTTTCTTTGTATTTTGCTTAGAATCCAACCCTTGGACTAAGTTCAGGAAAAATATCCTTCCTAGAGGACTTAGAAACTCCTTAAAGCTCTCAGCCCACTCAGTCTGTGTGCTGCCTCCATCCACGCTGGATATGAGAGCTTGATGTATTGTGTATGTTATACTGTTGCTTTCCCCCAGCATGTGTTCCTCAAAAACTGAAATACTTTTTGTTTGTTTGTTTTAAACAGGCTAAAAGGAAATAAAACTATCTGTAAATGCTTTCTGTAATACTAAGTGTTTTATTTTATTTTTACTTTATTTATCTAGAGACAGGGTCTCACTTGTAGGCCTGGCTGGACACGAACTTACTGTGTAGACCAGGTGGGCTTTGAACTTACACAGATTTGCCTGCCTCTGCCTTCCGAGTGCTGGCATGGAAGGCATGACCTTGAACCTCTGAGGATCCTCCTGGCCCAGTTTCATGAGGGTCAGAAGATTATAAGCCAGATGTTTTGTTTTTACATTTCTGTAGTAAAACACTTAGATTAAGACATACAACTCTAGAAAAGGAAGATACTGATAACAAAAGGAAATTAAAAGGGAAAAGAGAAATGTAAGTGATAGGGAAGGAGATCAGATTGTATGTGTGTGTGAGAGAGAGAGAGAGAGTGAAGGAGGGAAAAAGGGAGAGAGAGGGAAAGGCCTTTTGCAATGTCATAGGGACAGGCTAGAGGAGGCCTTATGCAGTTTGGCATCCTAACTCTGTTTCTTAGTAACAGCCTCCACCACACACTCAGAACAAACCAGAGTTTTAAAGAGCATTGTTGCCTGTACCCTTTGCAGCTACTCATCTTGAAGTTTGTTGAGGGCTGTAACGCCAAGTTTGTCGTTTTAGAAATCCAAGTGCCGCAGTTTAGGGAGCTCCGTGCTTTTCACGATCACACTCCCACCAGCAATTGGCAGACTGTGTGGTCCCTATGCCCAGGTCTGCTGTGTGCTGTGTAATATCTGGCTTCTGCCAAGTCTAGGTGAGGAGCGCCCCTCGTCCACAATGGGGAACCTGCTGACCAAAGCTCAGTGGAGACATTTTGCAGTTCAAATGGCCTCTCCCTTGACTCTGGCCTCAGGAGCTTTTGGTGGCGTAAACTCTGTCAAGAGTTGGCATCTTAGCTACCTTCTCTGTACATGACAGTAGCGTGGGCATAGGAGCGCACAGTAGCCCGTCTGTGTTCCTCAGAAGTCTGCACCGTCTCCGCATCAACTGGCCTGTTTCATGTTTTCCCCATGAGCCAGAGTCATTCATTCGGTAATGCTGAGGACTGAACCCAGGGCCTTGAATATACTAGGCAAGTGCTCAACCCCGCATCCCACCCTCAGCCGGCTACACATACTGAAGTTTCCTATCCCAAAGGGGAATCTTTTTTACCTTTGTCATCGGTGAAAAATGAGATTAGTTAAATAAGCTGTCTGAAAGAGGCAAGGAATAGAATTAAACCCTCACCCAGCAGTCCTCACTGCTGAGGCGGAGGAATGCAGAGCTGACTTAGGGTCCAGGAAAGCTATCAAAACAAGAAGAATGCTTTTGAATGCATCACGCATGCATCTGCAGTATCACAGATCCCTCCCACCTTCCTCCCTGCTCTTCCTGTCTGCCCCCACCCTGCCCTGGGTGGGGCTGAATGCTGGCCTAGGAGAGCTTAGATGTCTCCTATACAGAAGGCTGTCCTCAAACTTCCACAGAAGCATCGGAAAAGCTCATGGTTACGAAACAAGCATTTCCATGCACTTTGTTGGGTGGGCTTTCTACTTCTCACATAAAGAAAGCAGCACTTATTTCTAAGGGCTGGGGTCAATTTCAGTAGAAAATGTTGCCTTGCCATCCATGGTCATGGTCTCTGCTTAATAGTGTTTAATTCAGGTTTGGATCATTGTAGGCAAAGAAACTGGCAAGAGGAATTTTCCTATTTAAAACAGTCACGTATTGGGATAGGGAGAATGCCAAGGCACTAAAGTGTTTGCCTCACACACACCGGACCTGAGTTCTAGCATCTGTAGAATCCATCTGAAAGTGCTCAGCTTGTGATGAGTGCTTTTAATCCCAGTGCTAGAGAGGTAGAGACAGGTACGGTCTGGCCAGCTAGCTAGCTAGCCCCACCACCTGGTGAAAAACAAGCCAGTGAGACACCCTGCCTCACAAAACAAAGCAAATCAACAAAACCAAAACAAGAGGGGTAGCTGAGGCTGAGCTCCGACCTGCATACCTGTGCCTGCAGGAACACATACGTAACACAGGCAAACACACAAACACCCCGCTCTCTGAGTAATCTTTCTGTGAAGGGATCTTAATAGCGACCTTGCAGGAACCGCCTAGTGTGCCGATGTCATTTCATCTTTGCAGCATTGTGTATTTCTCTCTCTCTCTCTCTCTCTCTCTTTCTCTCTCTTTCTCTCTCTCTCTTTCTATCTGTTAACATTCATCTGGATTTTGTGTGTATGTACAAGGGCCTGAAGAGCGTATGGGAGCCTCTAGAACTGGAGTTACAGGTGGCTGTGAGCCACGCCTGGTATTGAAAAGTGGCCCGGGGTTCTCTGTAAGAGCAGCCAGTGCTCTTAACCTCTCACCCCACCTCCAGCTCCTAAATCCCATCCCGAAGGACAACAGTGTCAACAGATTCTGTTCTCTTTCCTCTTCTCTTCTTCTTAACATCACTGGGCACTGAGGCTGCATAATCATTTTCTAGCTTGTTGCTGTGTAGGTTTCTGAATGGGTGAGTCCCAGTAGATGGGACAAAAAGCTTGGTTTTGATGTTTTGTGCTGTGCAGAGGAGGCAGACCGTGGCCAGCACCTGATTCCCTTCAGGACTCTGCTGAATGGGGTGCGGTACCTGCTCGTGGAAGCTACATGTTTTTACACAGAAAAGTGAGACTCAGGTATGTACAGCCCCTGAAAAATCTGTTTTCAGAGAAAACAAGCCTCCAGCCAGCTGCCCTTCCGATACAGGTGGTCCCTCCCTCCTTCAGTTTTTTTTTCTCTCTTCCTTTTCTTTTCTTTCTTTCTTTCTTTTCTTTTCTTTTTTTTTTTTAAAAACAGATGTGCAATTGCAGGAATCTGGCTGTTCCATTAGTGAATAAGCTGCTTTGGAGAAAATGTAAACTGGATTAAGCTTGGATTTTCAAGGAGAGGCTAGGATGTGAGCCCTGGAGGTTGGTGTTTGGTTTTCAGGTATGTAATACCCTTTTAGCAATCGGTCAGGTGCTCAGCAGCTGACTCGGAAAGAAGGCCAGAGCTCACCCATCACGAAGGAGGACCCAACACAGCGCTGTGGGATGCAGGGACTCAGGGGTCAAGGATCAAGTGTTCAGGCATCATGGGCTGGCAAAATTGAAAAGAAGGGGAAGTCTGTACCAGCATAGGTCTCTGGTAGCTTGGGGGTACCGCACAACTGTCCTTGTCTGCTGAAGTCTGAAATGCATGATTAGGAAAAAAAAAGCCGAATATGTAACAAAGCTACATGTAACAAAGCTAAATTACATGTTCATTGGAATTAAAGTACAGTGAATGCTAAATCTAGAAATGCCAGCATCTTCAGTGGAGAGAAGAGCAACTCAGTCCATCACCACAGGATATGTCCAAGCACCCATCAATAGGCTCCATTTTTCCCCCCTTCTCCTCCTCCTTCCTTCTCCCCACTTCCTTCTGCCTCTCCGCCTCCTTTTCCCCTTGTTCTTCCTGCTGCAACTTCTTAGTTTTCTGAGACAAGGTCTTCTACAACTGGTCTCCTTTAGTTTCTATGCCACATATGCTTGTGTATAATATTTTGTCTTTCTTTTCACATTATCCTTCCTTCCTTTTTTTTTTTTTTTTTGAGACAAGGTTTCTCTGAGTAGCCCTGGAACCAACTCTGTAGACCAGGCTGGCCTTGAATTCGGAGATCCACCTGTCTCTGCCTTCCAAGTGCTAGGATTAAAGTTGTGCACCACCACTGCCCACTTTATATTATTCTTTCTTAAAGAACACTACTTTTATACAAGAATCATATAGTGGTCTAAAATTAAAATACCATCTCACATTGAAGTATGGGATACATGGCTATAATTCCAGCACTCAAAGGCTGAGGGAGGAACATCACTGCCAGTTAAAGCCCAGCCTCGTCTACACAGTGAGTTCTAGGTCACCCAGAGCTACAGAGAAAGACCCTGTCTCCAAAAACAAAACAAAGCTGGGCAAAACGGCACACGGCTGTAATCCCAGAACTCAGGGAAGCAGAGGCAAGTGAATGTATGTGAGTTCAAGGCCAGCCTGGTCTACAGAGCGAGTCCAGGACCCAGGGCTATACTGGGAAATCTTGTCTCAAAAACCCAAAGCCAAAGCAAAGCAAAGCAAAACAAAACAAAATGGTGCTCTCTCCAAGTCTTCATCTGGAGTTGGGCTGGAAATGAAGCTTTTGTGCCATCAAACAATGAGTATTGAGGGTTTAACTAATTAAGTAATTAATTGATATTATTATTACTGCTACTACTATAGTTACGTTCTTTATGTATAAGTATGCATTTGTGCTATTGTATGTGTGTTGGACCATGCGCACATGAATGTAGGGGACCTCAACGTCCAGAAGAGGGGGCTAGACGCCCAAGAGCTGGAGTCGTGTATGGCCGTGAGTCTTTTGATGTGGGTGCTGGGAACCGTACTCGCTGCAGGATCAGCGCACTCCTTTACACTTCTCCAGCCCCCTCTAATTTCTTTCTTTGAATCCCTTTTGCAATCTACACGTGCCTGACTGAGTGATATCGAGGGAGCAGTCAGTGGGGAGGAAACTCGACTCTCCTTACAGATGACAATTCAGTGTTTTGAGGTAATATCAAAGAAGACAAAGAAATTTTAAAAAGCTAGATTCAAAATGTCAAAGGTCTTGTGGCAATGCCCTGAAGCTGCTGTTGCTCACCACTGCTCTGCCCTCAAGCCAATCGAGGGTGAGAGGACAATGTGGGAGTCACCTTCCTTTTGTTTGTTTTGTAATCGGTCGATTAGTTGGTTTTACGTGAGGGAACGAAGAGTACACAGTTGCATGGACAAGCCGTAGCACTCATGTGGAGGACAGAATTAGGTCAGTTCTTGGCTTCTGTCTTGCTACGGCAGGATCTCTCTGGTTTCTGTTGCTGTTCTCTGCACTCCAGGCCAGTTGGAGTTCTGGGATGTTCTCCTGTTCCCACCTCCCATCTCACTAAAGGAATGCTGGGATTATAGCTTTTTTTTTTTTTTTTTTTTTTTTACTTTTTACTTGGGTTCCATTAGGCTCATACAGCCAGTGTGTATATTCACTGAGCAATCTCCCTGACTCCAAATTTAATTTCAAATAATTATTTAGAAAAAAAAAAAAAAGGTAGTCCCAAATAGGTCTTAGATTCAGGAACTGTGTATCCTAAACCAAACTATTTTGTTTTCACTAGAGTACTTAAGTATTTAATGAAATTCCAGGGGACTGTTTTGTAAATTAAATAACTCCTTGTAAGTATTATTTTTAAACCTCTACTTAAGGTGTCCATTTCATTCATACTGGATGTGAGTGCTTTGAAAAAAAAAAATACACATGTATTCTTCAAATAGAATGTGGTTAACCAGAGTGTCCTGTAGTTACTAGTTGCTGCTTAGAACACAGTAGCTATTTTTGTGCTAGCTTATTCTAACAGGTTTCTTAAATCATCTACAGGTTCTTACACTTGTCAAAACATGGGTTGTTTCTTGTGCTGTATTCTGCTGAGAGTGAGGGTAGGTGCTTTAGAGAATGTACTTGCACACTTGCATGGAGCTTGAAGGATGATTTGTAGTAAGATCCATTCTATCAGACCCAACTCGACCCTACCCTGCCCTGTTCTACCCTATCCTACCCTACCCTACCTTGTCATTTAGCTACCACTGAGCTACAACATAATGTTTCTTCTGGGGAATTGTGGGCCTGGTCCTCTGGCTTGCCCATCGGTTGAATTGAGGCACACAGCTTGAGCTGCATGTGTGGCTGTAATGGTTGCTATGGGGGTATATGGTCAGACACTGTGGCTTTTGTTAACGTCATAAACTTTTGTCCGTTGGGTTAATAGTCAACCCAGGCACATGGCCCAGGCAGAAGCTCTGTGATGACGCTAATTTTCCTGTTGAGCTCTCACCCTCTGTGTCTCTCTCTCACCAGGGGTGAGCATCCCGCCCTTTTCAGCTGGTTGCAGCTGTGTGGTGGGTTCATTTCAGCTGGCTGTGAGCACTAAAAATTTAATTTATTTCAGCTCAAGTAGCTTGCTTCCTGGATGTATACACATAAATGGCTTCTAGAGGGAGCCATGATATTCAGCCAAATGGTGTATTCTCTCAGTAACTGTCAACAGAACTGGACTTGTTGGGAGAAAGAGTCTTCCACAAATTTCTTACTGAACTTAAACACAATCTATTATTTGAGTGAGATGAAATGTGTAGTGCTTTGGAAACTGGATTAAAGGCAGCACGAATCGCAGCACAGAAACAACTGTCAGCATCAGTGGGTGCAGAGCCAGCCATTGGCTTGACCAGGGGCTTCCTTAGAGCAATAGACCTGTGGTTCAACTGAACAACCCTGCAGGGGCAGGCTGGGCTCTGCACCAGCTGCTAGCTAGCTAGTTTAACTCAACTATGGAGAAATAGCAACGTGCAAGAAAGACAGCAAAGCCGGGGAGCCTCTCACGCCTTTCGCTTACCACCGTGGTATCCATCCTGTGTCTCTGCCCCTCCCCCAGCCTTCCCCATTCTGATAAATTGCCTTGAGAAAAACTTGACCCAGTTACTTATAAATAAGGAGTAGTTGGGTGCCTTTCCAGGTCTCTAGAATGTTCCTTAGCATGGGAGTGAACTTCTCAGAGGCCCAGCCTAGATTCTTGTTTCAGTTAAGCTATGTGACTTGTAACTTTGAAGAGCGATGTTTTGTTTCAGTTGCTGTGTTGACGCTCACGTATGTGCACAAACACAGACAAACACATAATCGCACACATACATTTAAACCTAGATACAGATGTCCGCTGCTCACGTCCACATACACACGCTTACATATACAAATGCACCACACCCGAATATAGACACACATCTATAGACACAGACATACACACACCCACACACACACAGAGATATTGCAACAAACAGCACTTCCATTTGAAGACACACTGCTGATACAAGTAGGAACTGCAGCCTTCAGGCTACTGCCAGGAGGGAAGAGGAACATTTTCTGAGCTGCACAGAAGGTTGCAACCCATGTACAGCTCGTGGGCGTGTTTTTCTCTTTTACTTATTCACTTCCTTTTAGAGACAGAGTCTCACGTATCCCAGGCTGACCTCAAACTTGCTGTGAAGCTGAAGATGACCTTGAACTTTTGTCCCTCTTGTCTGCACCTTCCCAGTGCAGATTAAAGCTGTGTGCCACCATGTCCACTTCATGTGCTATGAGCATGGACTGAAGGTCTCTTGTATGCTCTCTAACAGACCTGCATCTCCAGCGACATCTGAGAATCAGCTCCAAGCATCTGTGCCTAACAGAAATAAAGATGGGATCCAGTGAGCAGCCTTCTTGGCTCACCTCTGTACATCAACTGGACATACAACCCCAGCTTCTCCTGCTGCGTCCGTGTCCTTGCTGGTTTGCAGAGAGCCACAGGAACTGGACATCTGTCACAGCCCTGACTATGTGTGTTGGATCGGCTTAGATGCAGCTGAGGTCTTTGCCATGTTTAGAATGCCCTTCTCTGAATTTTGAACCAGGGGGTGTAGACAAATTTGGCATGTTGAATGGGAGTTCTTTTTGTAGGGAAGTTCACTGGTTGAGCGAACGGCAAATATGGCTTTGTAGGATGGCACGGTAGCGTGCTTGTGAAAACCAGTGGTGTGTGCTTGTGGGAACGGCTTCGCTCTCTTCCACTGACCTTTCTTCAGGTCCATATAGTTTCGATGTTCACCTCACATTTTTTTGCAAACACAGTCATGTGTAAGCAAACGTGATGTTTGAGTGTGCTTGATTGTTCCTTAATACATCAACTGTGTTGGAAGACTCCGTGTTTTCAAAACAAGTGTTATGGTAGAACAGATTAGAATCTGAATTTGGCAAAGATGTTTATTTTATTAAAATAACTTTTTAAAAAAGTGTCTTAGTATTTAGCTCAGACAAACTTCAAATTTATAATTCCCCTACCTCTATTCCCTTAGTGTCGGAATTACAGATGTAAAAGCACCATTTATTTATTTCAGATAAGGTTTCATTGTAGCCCAGGCTAGCCACGAACTATGTAGTTGAGAATGACCTTGAACCCTTGATCCTCCCTGATGTTGGGATTACAGACATTAATTACAGGATTACACCTGGCTTGTGTGTTGCTGGTGTCCAAATCTAGGCTCTGGTGCCTGCCAGATAGGCACTTCACCAAGTGAACCACACCCCCAGCCTTTGGTCAAATCCTTCTGGTGAACAAGTCATAGGAAGTTATCCTCTGCCTTTAGCACAAGCAAGCGCCTCTTTTACCATTGCTGATGTTCAGAGTCCTCTCTGAGGCTTGCAAAGCACTGATTGCTTTCTGGTCTCATCACACATGTCCTTCCTGGGAGACACCTGTCTGCCTCTTCCAGGTTCATTAGTGTTCCTACCACACATGCCAGAAACCCCGTTAGACCATGTGCACTGACTCATGTAGTCAACTGTGTCCTCCCGTCTCAGACCTTAAGCTCCATGTAAGCAGAACCTTGGATCCTTACTGACTGTGGAGCATCTTTGTCTCCTGAGCCGAAGGCCGGTTTCACTTTAACGTGTAAAGCGCAGGACCTCTTATGTCAGGTGAATAACAGGGCAGCCAATTTAGCTCCAGACAGCTCAGTGTTGCAAACAGTTATGAGGAGGCCTTTGGCCTTGGTGATGGTCACCCTAACTTCACCTGCCCCTACAGTCCTGGTGGTCAAAGTCAAGTTACCACAGATGCTTGGCCTTCAGGACTGCCTGATGCCCCAGCTGTCCCCTTAGTGTCCAGCCCACCTCCACCTCAGGTGTTGCTCGGATTTGCCACATTTATAGGTGTGAGGAAAGAGCTGTGCAGTGATAGTCTGGGTCCTACTGCCATGTGTGCTAGGCTGCTGGGGCCAAGCCCCTTTCAAGTGAAGGAAGGATGGCCTAGGAGTTACGGAGATGAGTAATGATCAACTAACCTTGAGACAGGCTTGGATTTCTCATATCTAGAAATAATGAAAGCAGATCATAGCATTTGGGTGGATACTAACTTTTTTTTTTTTCAAAAACTGTTTTTTTTTTTTTTTGTATAGTTTTTTTCCCCATCATGTTTTATTACAATGAACCAAACTGCTTGCCAGTCTGTGAACTCTGTCGTGACGGGTTTTTAAAAACATACTTTAAAAAGTTTTAGTTTATGGGGTGGTGAGATGGCTACATGGGTAAAAGTGCTTGTGGTCAAGCCAGAAGACCTGAGCCCAGTCCCTGGGACCCAACATGATGGATGAAGAGTAATAACTCCTACATGTTGTCCTGTGGACTCTACCTGTAAGTCTTGGCACGTGTGTGTGTGTGTGTGTGTGTGTGTGTGTGTGTGTGTGTATACACAAATGTAAAAATTTATTTTTAAAGTTTTAATAGACAGAAAAATTATACATACCTCCTGCCATGTATTATTTTAGTCATAGGAAGAAAACAATGGACCATAAATTAGGCTGTTTTCCAGTTAGCTTTAGCTCCCTCTGAGAACATGTTAGGCACCGGATGTTGCTGCATCACAGGTGACTTTTCCTCACACTTGCTGGCCCCTGTGCTGTCATGATCAGTCCAGTGTAGCTGGCATATCTATTACCTTAAAATCCACCAGGCATTAAAAGACATTTCTGTGAGCATATACTAGTTACACACACGAATGGAGCTTAGGATGCTACTTTCACACACATAATGTATTTTGATTGTGTTTATCCCATTGCCCTCTCCTGTCGCCCTCTCACTGACCCCCCTTGCCAGTGGCTTCAGCACCGAGGAAAGTGTCTAAAAGTTGATTTTTCCTTCCCATGGCATTCCAAATGCTCTAATGCATTGGCATTGCTTCTTGGCCAGAGTTTTTCTCTGTGCCCCAGGCCATTAAAGCTATTCCTGCTCCCCAGCCACACCCCTGCACCCTGTGTTTATTGTCTCTCTTCTACCCCTTTCAGCCTCTGTAACCACCATTCCACATTCCAGTTTTGGGAGATCGAGGCTTTTAGCTGGTGCACATGAGGGCGTGAGACCTGTGTCCTACCGACCCTGACTTATTTCACTTACTAACGTGCCCTCCAGGCTCACTCATATTGCTACACATGACAAAACTTCATTATTTGAAGGCAGATTAATATTTCACCTCGCACAACTACCCACAGCACATTTTCTTATCCCTTCACCTGCTGGCAGACAGAGTAACGCCACATCTTAGCTCTATGAGTATTGTTACAGGCACTATGTGAGCTCAGATGTCTGTAACACACACACTGGCTTCCTTTCCTTGAGAGGTGTGCTGAGCCATGTGTTAGCTTTAGTTCTAGTTTTTTTTTTTTTTCTGACTTGTTTATGTATCAATGAATGCTTTGACTGCATGTACACTTACATGCCAGAAGAGGGCATCAGACTCCAGTATAGATGGTTGTGAGCCACCACGTGGTTGCTGGGAATTGAACTCAGGACCTCCGGAAGAGCAGCCAGTGTTCTTAGACACTGAGCCATCCCTCCAGCCCCTTTATTTCTAGTTTGAAAAGGAATTTCCACATTCAGGGGCTTGCTATCTTCTAAGCATCCTCTCTAAGGTTTACCTCAGTCCCATCACGTACAAGCCAGGTGGAGTACTACATGCCTGGAATCCGGGGACTTGAGAGACTGATGCAGAAAAACTTCCATAAATATGGCCAGATGGGGTCAGATGGAGATTTTTTTTTTAAGAAAAAATATACTGTCTTTTGTACTCCTGCCCTCCCCCATCTCTCTTTCCTGTGTCATAAGCTCTGTGTGCAGCGGGGTCACTTGTGACCTTGTCTCACAGTTGCCTGGTACTGCCCAAAGTTGGGGGACAGAAAGGGGGACACCATCTATTAGTTAGCAGTAGCCAGCTCAGTGGTCTATCAAGATACCTCTTAAGGTCTCTGTTTGTCTTCTACTGAGACTTCTGCTCTAGAACATTAGAGTTTAACTCAGTGCTCGCGGGGAACAACTGCCACTCTAAAGGAACATCACTGTCCACAGCCCAGAGCAAGTGGTTGAGTTAAACCGCTTTCTTCATTTACAGCTTTAGGCAGCACCTGGTGCTTTCTTGGCTCTCAGACATCTGGGATTCAGGGGCAGGTAGCGACTGAGTGCAACTATCATGCCTTTCCCAGAAGGCTCCCACACCTTCCTTCTTAGGGCCCTGAGCTTTCTGCATAAACCACAAGGCTTTGCTATCAAGAAGACAAGTGGAGGGAGAAGAAATATATTCAGGTTATAAGTTTAGTTTAGGGCAGATGATTCAGCTCACTTGGTTAGCCATGTTTTCTTAGGAAGGTAACCCAACCTGCATACCCCTCCTGTGTTCTTCCAGAGAGTGGCTGCAGACCGTGCCAGGAAAATGAATGCACTTTAACATCTGCTCACACGGAGCCAGCACAAGAGTGGGTAGTCTTGTGTGGGAGCAAGGGGTGCCCTTTGTGAAGCAGCTGCAGGGTAAGGAGAGTTGTAAACATGCTAGTTCATGCTTTGTTTCCACTGTTTGAAAGCAAACTCAACTACAGATGCTAGGCTGTGTGCAAACATGGGTATTGAAGGTCAGATTAGAAATTCAGCCGGGAAAAGTGTGAGCCATCAGCAGAAGTGGCACAAAAACCTCACAGGTCAGCTCTACGAAGAACATCAGAAAGGTCAAAGCAACAGCTGTGCTGAACCCACATCTATAAAAGCTACTTTGATGTCCTTGCCACCATTGTTTTGGAAAGTGAGGCTGGGTTTTTCAGAGACGAATAACTTAAAGTGAGATGATGACGATGACGATGATGATGATGATGATGATATGATGATTTTTGAGACAGGGTCTCTTTAGGTATCCTGTCCTGGAACTCACTAGGTTAGCCTTGAACTCACAGAGAACTGCTTCCTCCTGCCTCCTCAGCACTGTGATTAAAGACAAATGCTACTGTGAGACATTTGACATGCATGACTGACACTTTCACAGAAAGAGGTCCATGCCATGGGAAGACCATGCAAAGACATAGAAAACAGCTATCAGCAAACCAAGACAGAGCCCTTAGCAAGGCTAGGCTACCAATGTCGCCATCTTGAGTGTCCAGTTTTAAGAATTAAGAATAATGGATGTGAATGAGTGACTAAAAGAGAAGTGAGAGAATAACTTCCTAGTTTTTACTCTACCCAACCTCTAGCACTTTGTTACAGTAGCTCAAGAAGATGAGGATGAGTTTATTTTTATGTTGTTTTTGTTTTTAACCACTTTTCTCTTTTTGATTCTCTTGCATTTGTTTTTGAAGACGCAGTGTTATGTTATGTTATGTATTTCTCTCTCGCTCTGGACAGGGTCTCACGTAACCCAGGCTGGCCTCAAACTTGCTGTGTAGCTGAGGATGATCTTGATTTCTTATCTTCCTTCCTATACCTCCAAAGAGTTGAGACACACGGATACCGGCATATCCATCTTTCCTTTCCTTTCCTTTCCTTTCCTTTCCTTTCCTTTCCTTTCCTTTCCTTTCCTTTCCTTTCCTTTCCTTTCCTTTCCTTTCCTTTCCTTTCCTTTCCTTTCCTTCCTTCCTTCCTTCTTTCCTCCCTCCCTTCCTTTCTTCTTTTCTTCCTTTCCTCACTCTCTCCTTCCCCCTCTCCCTTCCTACTTCTCTACCTCCTTCTTTCCCTCCCTCCTGTTTCTCCCCCACTTCTCATATTTTGCAAGGGTTTTGCAATATAGCCCAGACTGGCCTCAAACTTCTGATCTTTTTGCCTCAGCTTCCTGAGTGCTAGGATTACAGGCTTACGCCCACCACGCCCAGCTGTTTCAAGTTCTTTCCTCAACTTGACTCTGAATGTGACAAGTCTCTCAGGAAAGATGACAAGGCACAAGAGTTCACGTCTGTGTTGAAGAGCTGGATGAGTCAAGTTGGAAGCCCAGAGAGCCTACAGAGCCCTTCAAGCTTAGCTGTAAATGGAAACAAAAAGTAGGATGATCATTATACTTTGGGGTGAAAGACATCAGTGAACTCAGATCACTCCACCTGGTGGGATCGAGGAGCTAAGCTGAAGTAGAGTAAAATGCAAACAATGTCAGTCTTAATGCTGGACTCTAAATGATCAGTTGTGAGAGGTGGAGATGGTGTCACCTGCCTGTAATTCCAGCGTCACAGAGGCAGGTGTAGGAGATTGCTGACAGTTTGAGGGCAGCCTGGTCTATGTAGTGCGTTCCAGACCAGCAGAGCAGCACACTGCAACCAATAAACAAAACAACAAAACAAAGGGAAAAAAATGAATTGCATCTGTGCTAAGTGCATGAAATGAAAGTGCTGATGGCAGGAGGAGTCAATTGTATGAAGAGGTTGCCCCCAATTTCGGATGCTGATAACCCGTTCTTTATAGTATTCTTGTCTCCAAGGATTCTGGCAGGAGCTGTTTTGATAGGTAGTGTGTTTTTGTTGTTGGCAGGGTGCAGCAATGACTCACCCAACACAGTTCACGGGATGTAGCACAAGGCATCTAGAAAACTTGAAGGTTGAGTTAAACTACTCATTCTAACCAAGGAGACTGAAGACCATCCACAAAGAAGGCCACCCTGGTTACCAGTGATGCCCCTCTTCAAGGGCTTTGCAGACTCACTGGAGCAGGGGGAAGGCTTTTCTCCAGTTTTGGCAACAACCAAGCTCAGGCCTATCCCTACCCCATCCCGCCCCGGCCCTGTGGATGTATTGACTACGTCAGTCAGAGCTGGACTCTTCGGTGCATAATATTGCTCCCGTTCCAACATCGACGCTGGGATTAAGAAAGAAGCCGGCTCATCAGATAAAACAGATTGTAACAGAGTCTTTCTCGGATTTTTGAAGCAAAGACGGGAAGCGCTGGAGGTCAGTCAGCCCGAAGTCCCCTGTGAGCTATTTCCTGGAGGTGGAGGGAACTCCCTCCCATCCCCAGGCTCGCACACAGGCTCACACAGGTGCCGGGATCCCAGTGGCTGTGGGATTAGCTGTACCCAGAAGGCTCTGTAATGAGCTGATACCTGAAGCCTGACTTGAACTTTTCTACTAATTCAGTAATTGCCGCTGTACCTCAAATTGGCCCATTTCCTGCAGTTACTCAACACGCACTTTCAGTCAAAGAGGTTCACACCTGAATCTAGATTCTAATTAGCACCTAAGGTAGAATTTTTTGTTGTTGTTTAAAGCTTATTAAAATAGGGACTTTTCCCAGCATAAGATTTCACTGTTCGACACAGGCAAGCATGTTTTTTTAAATAGATCAATCTGGATTTTGCTATCTTAAAGGCAACAGCAGGCGGGTGGCAGGCAAAGCCAGGACCAACATGTCACTATGTAAGACAGTGACTTCACCAAAAATTACTTTAGTGTCTGGGACTGTTGGCTAGATGTTCTCAGCAGAGCCAAAGAACGCTGCTTCCAAATTTCTACTCACAGAAACCATTTCAAGGGGAGATAGGAATACATTTAGATTAAAAACAAATTGGCGTGGAGCCATTGGTTTTCAGAACTGCCCCTGTGTCTTCCATCTTTCCTAACTACTGATATTTAAAGGGCAGGAGCAGCACTATTGAGCTGTTCAGCTAAGCTGCTGCCCTCCAACTTCAGAACAAAATCTAATGTTACAAGACCAAAACCACCTGAATGAACCCTCAGAGCATGGTTTCCAGAATTCAGAGCTGCCTCTGGCTTCTGTTCTCTGCACTGATTGGTTCACCCAGGAAGAACTATCTGCTTGGATTTATAGAGTGGTAAGTGGGCTGTCTTCCCCCCCCACTTGCTGTAACAACCATGACAAATGATTGGCATCTCTTTTCAGATCTCAAATTCGAAGCTGTGGAACTGCCTAGTACTGAAACCTGATCTGAGCTTCTTCAAAAAGGAATCTTTCAATATGAGGGGGTAAACAGACGACATCTTGGAAGTTTCGAATTATCCTCTAAAGCTTCTAGCACATGACCTAAAGGATCTTTCTGGTCTCCGTGCTCAAATGAAGAATTCACAGCCAAGTCAGTTACACACGTGTGTAAAGTTCAGTAGGAAGTTGCAGATGTATGTGACGTTACACAGGGAAGTCAGATAGACAAACAGCATGTGAAACCAGGGCAAACACTCACGGTGGTGGAACTGGTTAAGCAGACCCTGGACAGCCAGGTAACAGGTACTTAGCACCACTAAGAGCGCTAGGCTGCTCCTGAGGATTGCAGAACTGAGTGACTCGAGGTGCACTTTCAAAGAGAAAAGGCAGTAGACTAATTGCTTTATAATTCTCTCTGTCTCTCATCTCCTGTGTGTGTGTGTGTGTGTGTGTGTGTGTGCTCGTGCACATGTGTTTAAAGAAAGGGTAACTCTAAATACATACATGTGCTTGGGTAAGTAAAATTTCAAAAGGCGCTTAGAAGAATATGATAACGGTAACTTTTTGGAAGAGGGGCTGGGCTGGGAATAATCACTCAGTGGTAAGGATGTGTAGCTGCAAATAACTTTACCTTTTTACCTTTTAGCACACTCTATTTTGATCACATATAAATAGTGATGCTTGTGTGTGTGTGTTGTGCTGAGGAGTAAACCCAGGGCCTCAGGCATGATAGCCACCCTTCCTCATGCTGAGCCACACCCTCAGCCTTGTGTAATTTGATTCTAAGATATGGATAAACTTTTTGAAAGCAGATATAAGAGGACCAATGTGACAGTGCAGTGGGCAAAGGAGATTGCTGTGCAAAGCCTAATGACCTGAGTTCAAGCCTTGGGACCCACAAAAGAAAAGAAAGTACTGATTTCTGCAAGTTGATCTCAGACTGCCACAGCCACTCTGTGACACGCCCATATGCTCTCGTACACACACACACACACACACACACACACACACACACACACACACAAAGAATAAATAACTGTAACAACAAAAGCATACAAATGGTGGGATAGTATTAAAAATGACAAATTGCTCGTTATCAAATAAGCATATCAGGTAGTGGGCATCACAGAGGTCCAGGGACACTGGCACCAGGTTTTGGCGTATCACCATTAGCAGCACTGGCAGAGCTGTGGCAGGACCGCTCTCGTCATTTCCACCTATTCTAGTTGTTGGCTGTATCAGTACTTAGAACGGCACTTCCGCCAGGGTAGCTCCTTCTTTCTGCCCCCCAGAGCCAACACGTTCATTTTTCCACTCACGACCTGGAACTGGACGTTTCTCCAGGAAGGCGTCTCAGTGGACCACAGGCACACAGATAGATATGGTGTCTGGGCACAAGGGGTGTTTATTACCAGGGTTTCTCTCTGTTCGGTAGACTTCCCGGTGCACAGACCTGTTCGTTTATGCTTTTCCTTCTCTTTTGAGATGGGGTCTAACCATGTGGTTCTTCCTGGCCTGGAGCTTGCTGTGTAGACCATGCTGTCCTTGAATTTACAGGAATATGCCTGCCTCTGCCTCCAAAGTGCTGGGGTTAAAGACTTACACAACCGTGCCCCCGCCTCTCCCCCAACTTCTATGTGAATGCTTGAGAAAAGCATGTGAGTTCCTGCCAGCTCTGTCGATGTAGAGTCGAGGTTATAGAACTTTTCTTAACTTTGCTGATTTTGTGTGTGTGTGTGTGTGTGTGTGTGTGTGTGTGTATTTAATTCTGAAAATTTCAGTTCTCAAAGACACCAATGTAATGTGTATCAAGTGCAGAGAAAGAACACGGACACCGCTGTTACTGATCTAGTCACTGAGCTGTTCTTAGAATATAAAATCACCTGCTCACCAGCTGCCTGCCCCCTTGCCCTCCCTACCCCTGAGCTGGCCTCAAACTCCCAATTCTCCTGACTCAGTCTCCCTAGGGCAGAGTGCCGGAATTCCGAGCAAGTGCCAACATGCTTGACGGAGCAGACCCAGCTCCTCCACACAGCTCGTAATTCTTGCTCTGATCGCTTCTCTTGTCACCGCCCAAAGATGTACCACTGGTACCACCAAGGGTACCACCGTGCCTCGGCCCAATCTCCCGCCACTTTCCACGAGCCCATGATGCCTCCCATGAAGCACTGCAAAGTGCAAATGCTTCAAGCTGCTCATGCTAAGGGCTGCTAATATGGTGGTTAGTGAGCCATGGGCGCAAGTTCAGGTCTCTCCCTCTGCTGCTGCAGAGTGGTTTCAAAGCTCACGGAGGTGGGGCCCGGACATAGGCAGAAAACACTTAGAAGCCATTTATTTACTTATTTTTAATAGAAAAGAGGGGTCCCCTGAACTGGGTACAAAGATTTGGGAATGTCTGATGACCTCAGAGCATGCCCGCTTTATATGCAATGACGGTGCCCATCAAAGCAGGTACAATGCCTGGTGCCGGGTGGACATGCTTCTTCATATGCGTAAAATAAAGCGCTGGGGTGAGTTTAAAGTGCCGAAGGGCATAAGCTGCTTTAGTTGAAAGCAAATAAGTGATAACATTATCTCACAAAACTACTTATATATGAGAGATGCCTGATGTGTGGATGGGCTCAGCAGGGGAAGGAAGGAAGGAAGGAAGGAAGGAAGGAAGGAAGGAAGGAAGGAAGGAAGGAAGGAAGGAGAGAGAAAGGAAGGAAGGAAGGAAGGGAGAAAGGAAGGAAGAAAGGAAGGAAGAGAGAAAGGAAGGAAGGAAGGAGGGAAGGAAGGAAGAGAGAAAGGAAGGAAGGAAGGGAGAAAGGAAGGAAGGAAGGAAGGAAGGAAGGAAGGAAGGAAGGAAGGAAGAAAGGAAGGAAGGAAAGAAGGAAGGAGGGAAGGAAGGAAGGAAGGAAGGAAGGAAGGAAGGAAGGAAGGAAGACAGACATTTGTAGGTTCTCAGTAGGCTGCTAGTTGTGTATGTGAGCAATGCACAGTGCTGTGGTTTATGGCATCATCACGGGCACGCAAATCATCACGGGCACGCAAATTATCACACCCCGAGAGCTGCATGCTTATCTCTTCCTTTCTCTTTTCTTTTCCTACCATGGGGATCTAAGCCTGGATCCTTGCCCTGCCCAGGACATTTCCTTTTTGTGGTATGTGAGCCTGTACCAGGGCTGAGATTTACTGCTTTGGGGATCATTCAGAACAAATGTTCCGAACAGCTGCCTGCCTCGGGCGAGGTAATTTTGGACAAACTCATCGGGACTTCAAAGAGAGACATTGACTACACTGTGAACGGGGGATAAAGGCTGACTTAAATGAATGCATTGCAATTAGTGGGTATTTACTTTATATGTTGCCAAGTTCTGATAGCTTTCTCTTACCCTTGGGGGAATAATATATATGTCTAACCCTGGAGCTGAAGAAATGGGATATGTGCCTCCTGGAGAGACAGGTGTTGTGAACATAGACAGACCCAAAGAGTGAAAGGAAGAATAGTCCACAGGAAGGAGAGACAAAGAGCACACATCAGACTTTTTTAGAGGTGCAAGCAAGGGGAGCCTGAGCCCTGTTTTCTGTTCTTGCAGAGGAACAGAGTTAGTTCCTAGCACCCATGTCTGGCGTCTTACTACCTCCTATAACTCTAGTCCCAGAGGATCTCTTACCCTCTTCTAGTCTCCTCCTGTTCCCATGCCCACACTTGCCCACTGCTCCCAGCCCCATAGTTAAAAATAAATCAACTTTTAAATCTGTTTTCTTAAAAAAAAAAAAAAAAAGTCTATTAACCAAAGTGTGTGTGGGGAGGAGTTAACATTTCATACTGATACATGTAGGAAAGCCACTTACCATTTAAGAGAGCCTTGGAACAGCAAGCTGGGTCGAAGTCAAATGGAATCCCAAGTGTCCTATTCATGTGAACAGCTAATCCTCGCCGGCACTCTGAAGGATCTGGCTTAACAGAGAAAATGAAGGCCGTGATGTTTGTCAAAAAAGAGAAGTTGGAGCAAGGCAGTCCAAATTCAGCCGAGAACGAGCAAGGACCCTCTTCTAAATTTTTTCTTTCATTTTCATTTTGGTTTTTTTAAAGATTTGTTTTTACTTATGTGTCTGTGTGGTGTGTGGGTGAGTGCAGTGCCTGTATAGGTCAGAAGAGGACGTTGGATCTCCGGAGTTGGAATTACAGGTGGTTGTGAGCCAAGCGTGTTCATGGGTGCTGAGAACCAAACTCAGTCATCTGCAAGAGTAGCAAGTGCTCTTTGATTGATTAAATAAAATGGAGTGAGCTAAAGGAGATAGGATGCTCTAAGTTCAGGTTTATTGGGAGCAGCGAGGGATGGGGAGGAAGAAGGGAGAGGAGAGCAGGAAGGGGAGAAAGGGGCGAAACCAAGATGTCTGGATCATACAGTGAAGGGTCTGAGAGAGAAGCCCCACCCCTAGGTAAAGGACCACCCCTGCAGCAGGTAGGGGCTTTAACACTCTTAGCTGCTGAGCCACCTCTTCAGCTGTGTATTTCACGTTTAACTGCGCATGCACACGGTACTGCGTGGTGTTTAATTCTCCTTTGTTTTTTGTTGTGCTTCGTCTTTGGTGTGGGAGACTGAACCCAGGGCCTTGTGAGCCTTGAGCACACACTGTCACTGAGCTGTTCCCTTGTTTCAGATATATATATATATATATATATATATATATATATATATATATATATATATATATGCTATTTATAGATTTATAATATTTATATATAACATTTATGCAAATATTTATATAATATATTTTAATAGTTTTATAAATATATAATTATATTAATATATAATTATATATAAATCTATCTATCTATCTATCTATCTATCTATCTATCTATCTTGGTGTTTGGTTTTTCAAGACAGGGTTTCTCTGTGTAGCCTTGGGTGTCTTAGACTCCCTTTTTAGACCAGGCTGGCCTCGAACTCACAGAGATCTACTTGTCTCTGCCTCCCTGAGTGCTAGGATTACAGGTGTGCGCCACTGCACCTGGCTCCAGTGATATTTTATATAAGGAATCAGTGTGTTTATCACTACAAACCCTTCTTCATTTCTTTGTGGAGCGGAAATTTTGAAAAGCACAATAGATTACAGTTAAGTATAGTCAGAGTACTGTGTGTACAATACAGTAAAATTTCTCCTTCTCTGACTGTAATGTGCGGGCAGCTATCTGGCCCTCCATGCAGCCTTCTGTTTGTTGTGAAAGAATGAAGAAGCTCCATGCTAAGAAGTTAACTGACTCGCAAAGGGGCAGCAAGAAAATTGCACCCTACTTTGTGTTCCTGTTTTTTTCATACGTTACACAGCTAACCAATAAGCGCTCACTGAAAAACCTAGGTCGGGACCCAAATTTCAAAGCAGGTCTAGACTGAAGAGAACTCGCTGATTTGAATTTTTTATTTTTATTAGCATATATTAATTACACTTAATAATGGGGCTCACCATGACATTTTCACACGTGTGCATCATGTATTTTGATCGTACTCACTTCATCACTCTGTCGTGTTCCCCTCCCACTCCTGCTCATCTCCTTCCCCTTCCACTTTCATGGCTTTTTTTTTTTTTTAAGTGTGACCCAGGCAGCGTAATTGGGGGCTGTTTATGGAAGCCTGGGTGAGTATCGGTTTACTGCTACTCAGATTTCAAAACCTGGTTAATCTAGACAATTGCCAGCTTTGTGTGTTATCACTTCTTCCTGAAATTTGGGCTCAACATTCTTTTTGGATGCTCAGAACTGCTCTGAGAGATGGCAGCACTGTAAAGCATCCACTCAAAAAGCTCCCACACCGAGCTGTTCCCGCTTGAGCTATACCCAAGAGAGTTTCCAGACCTGCGCTCTAATATTTTCATTGTAATTCTCTACCTGGAAAAGCTCCCTCTCTGTCATAGCATCATCTCCGAGGTGGCTGGGTGATCCTCAGGGGAATCTGTGACATTTTTCTGTTCCAGATTTTTCACTACTACCAAAGCTTGCTTGCTGACTCTTGGCATTTTTCAGGGCCGAGGAGCAAGGCTTCTAAGAGCAAGGGACTAATCGTTTTAATCAATCTTAAACCACTCTGACATGCGCTAATGGTTGGAAATGGCAGGGTCTTGTGGGTGTGTGGTCGGGTGTGTCTCCCGAGCTGTTTACTTTGGTGGCTTGTCTGTCTGAAAGTCGGGATGCCTCAAAGCTTCCTGAGGGTCCTGAACGTGACACAACACGCAGTCAGCAGATGCCAGCCCCAGGGCCAGCTCTGAAGCCTGCAGGGAGAGGTGGGCTGCAGGGCAGGCAGGAGCTCAGCGAACAGTAAAGAGGCGCAGGACCTGCAGCCTGACTTCGCCTGGATGCCCTGAAACACGGATGGGTGCTAAAGTTCAAGAAGCGGTGGTAGGATTCCCGTGGTCGCTGAGGCTAAATTTCTGTCTGCTGGCCTCATTCAGCTCAAAGCAGGTTTGCTCAGCTCGCTGACTGACAAAGTAGATCCACCAGGCTGGGTGGCTCGCCAGTGAAGACGTTTTCTAATTTTTTTAAAACATATCAGCAAAGGAATTTATTCTGGGGTAAGGATGAGTGAAATGGGGGTGTAAACATAACTGAGGAAGGCAGCACTTAAAACGTGTGTGTATGTGTGTATACGAACGCGCACACACGCAAACACAGATGCACACACAAATACACACCTACAAAAACACACACAAGCACACACATTAACAATGCACATATGTGCCTATGCACATATATAACAAATGCACATATACTAGGCAGATAGACATACACAAGTACAAAGTGTGTACATATATGTATATATATATGTCCACTCATACATACATCCACATATATAAGCATATGTACGCATACAGGTTAATGATTGATTGGAACTGATCCATTTTCTTAATTCAGTTCTTATATTCTTCTCTTTATTTCTAAAACAATTGCTTCTAAGAAATTTTTAAAGTTAAATTTTAAAATTGAAGTTTTAAATCGTTTGCTTCCTCTTTATTATTATATTAGATGATTTAATATAACAATATAATGATTAATAATGACATAGTTTTATAATAGGTGATTTACCAGTTTGTTGTGTGTTTTTTTTTTCATAGCAATCTTCTAATAATTTATTTTTATGAGAATAAGAATTTTGTCTACACGAGTATCTGTGCACCACCCATGTACCTGGTATGCTCAGAGGCCAGAGGAGGGCATCAGAACCCTGGAACTGGATTTATAACTAGTTGTGGCTCCTAGGAACTGAAGCCGGTCCTCCTAACTGCTGAGCCCTCTCTCCAGCCTGTCCCCCACCCTCCATTACCTATTTTAGAATAGGGTCTCACTGTGTAGTTCTGGCTGGCCTGAAACTCCGTATGTAGACCAGGATGGCTTTAAGTTCACCGAGATCTGCCTGCCTCTTCCTTGAAAGCACTGAGATTAAAGGTGTGCACCCCCCCTCCGGCTGTGTATCCGTTTGAATAGACTTTTCTCAGAGCTTCCCGGCCCTTTCCTTCTGTTGTGCTGGACACAGAATCCTAACCCTATGCATGATGGGCTGAGTTCCCTCTGCTGTTTCATGTACACACAATTTTGAAAGTTGCCAGTATAAATGTGAATGTCCTTCTAGACATTAAATCCAATACCTTATGTGTCTTAGGTAGGTGCTCCGTCAGTAAGCTATACCCCGGTGCCATTTCTATGCATTTAAAACAGGGTTAAATAATAGACCTTGATTTACAGACTCTGAGGTTGTCTTTGTTTTTCTATACCCACACCCATCACCTGCACACAGACATGAATGTGACTAGAGGACATTCCTTTCTTTCTTTTTCTTTTTGAGATAAGGTCTTAGTGTATAGCCTGGCTTGCCTGGAACTCAGAGATCCACCTATCTCTGCCTCCTGGAGTCTTGAAGGTAAACATATGTGCCAAATTAAGCCTTCTGTGACCTGGAACTTCCCACATGTTGGCAACAGGAGAACCAAGTTCTAACCTCTAGACTTCAGAGAACTTCAGCAATTTCTAAATGGTAGAATTACTGGGTCAGAGTAGCAAAAATGTTAGCATCTCTCTCTCTCTCTCTACCTATCTACCTATATTTATCTATCTATCTCTCTATCTATATCTAGCTATCTCTCTATAAGTTCATCTTTATCCTTTTCTTTTTAGACAAAGTGTCCTGCTGCCCAGGCTGGTCTCAAATATTCTAAGCAGCTGCTGAGGATAGCCTGCATCTCCTGATCTCCTGCTTCCTCCCCAAGTGGGGGATTACTGAGACATCATTGCTGGCTATGGTTTCCCCCTATGCTGTTTTGAGACAAGGTTTCTCTGTGTAGCCTTGACTGTCTTGGACCTTACCATGTGGACCAGGCTGTCCTCAAACTCACAGAAATCTGTCTGCCTCTGCCTCTTGAGTGCTGGGAGTAAAGGCTTGTGCTCCCAAGCCTGGCATTAAGATTCCCCTTTTAATCGATAAGCTGATAAATCACAGTACTTTGTATTGTGTGCCTGCCACGAACCTGAGGTGTGGTGAGTATAACGCCTTGTTTTGTAGGGAATGTGACTGACCTCCGCTTCCTGGCCTTTTCAGAAGAAGCACATTTTAGCCAGTCTTTGTTTCTGTGACCACAACAGAGCTCTATGGCAACCAAAGGCTTCAGTCTTCTGCTGTAAAGATCTCTGTAATTCAGAAGTTGCAGTTGGAGATCTCCATGCTGGTGATAACAGCTGACGGGTTTCCCACACGTTGGCTGTCTCTCCACTCCAAGGCTTGGTTAGAGTACGCAAGAAGGTTCTGGCCTGGACACCTGCAGCACAGCTGCCCGGCCCAGGTGGTTCTGCTGCGGTGGGGGTTCAGCATGGTCTGATTAGACTTTACTGGATGGTCCTAGGAGGCGGGGCACCAGCTTGCAGCTGAGGCTTGCCACAGCAGGGGCTCCAGTGCAGGTGGCCTGCCTGGGTGTGGCCACTAGGTCATCTTACAGTTGAATGCTACACAGAATTTCCCCTCTCTAGGAGGAGGGCAGTGATGTGGGACCAGCTGCCTACGAAGCTTCCTGGAAGGCGCTATGCTAACAAGAGTGACAGGAGAGATTGTGAGGAGGAGGAGAAGGAAATAAAAAAGGCAACACATAAAGGGACAAGGTTGAAATACAGGTACACAAGAGAAGAAAACAGACAGTGAAATAGTAAGGCTGGTCCGAGCCACCGGCAGAGAGGCCTCACTGTCTGTGGGGGAAGTCAAGCCTAATCCTTAATAGACTCTGGTGAGCTTATCCCAGGATTATCTACTCTTTGCAGATGAGGAAATGAGAGTTAAAGCTATCGGCTAACTGATCCCAGCCCGGGATCCCATGAGGATGGGTAGCCCGGTGCATGACAGACTGTCAAAGGCCAGAGTGGGAAGAGAGCACAGGCAGATCTCTGTTTAATGGGGATCCTCACTGCTGCAGCTCCCTCCCCACCTTCTGGTCTCACCCTACCACACTTCCTGTAAACCAATCTTCCCCAAACTAAGGCTTTACAACTTCTGGTCTCACTGCAGACACCTGTGTTCCCAGTACCTCGGTGTCCAGCATTGCCATGAGTTATGTGATCAGGATGAGGTGGGGACAGGTGGACGTTTATTGTTTAGAAAGTATTTAGATTCTGCTCATGAGCAGAACAGCGTGATATTTGTCTTTCTGACAATACAAATGATGAAAAATTTATGTAAGAATTGGGGAGCTTCATTTCTTTGAGGAATGGCTTTCTTCAGTGCTGAACTCTCCTCTGCCTGCATGTATGCCTGAGGTACCTCTAAGCATCTGAATCCAGGGAATCATCAAGTGTCATATTCTCTTTTTCAGTTTTTAAACCATGGACGCTGTCCTCTATTACCACGAGCTATGCAGAATTTCCCCCACTCAGAAAGCAGGGACAGGCTGATCTCTAAGTCTGAGGACAGCCTGGTCTACAGAATGAGTTTCAGGACAGTCAGGGTTACACAGAGAAACCCTGTCTGAAAAACAAACAGAAAAACAACAGCATAAAGAATATAGATCCATAAAACATTTTTAAAAATTAATTTTTTTTTAGTTCTTTGAGAGTTTTATACAATGTGTTTGTATTCAGCTGTTTCCCTCAGTTCTTCTCAGAACCACCTTCTCACCCAATTCTGTTTGTTGTTGTTTGTTTGTTTTGGGACTAACTATGTAAGTCTGGCTAGCCCGGAACTTGGTAGGTAGACCAAGCTGGCCTTGAACTCCCAGAGATTTGATTTCTCCACTGTTCTATGAATCTGGTATGTAGTGTCTTCAACAATAAGGTCTTACCATCAAGCTCTGGAGGGTAACCAAGAACAATGGCCTATAATGTTTGGTGGGTCTGTGGGGCTTCACCGGAAGATTTCACCCTCACATTCACAGATGGAAACACATACAACAGCAACAACAAAAATTTAAATGTAGAAAGACAAAAGGAAAAACAGTCCCATAATTTTACCTCAGAACATATTAAAATGTAGATATTATATATATTGCACATATTATAATTATATTTATTAACACCCTACCCACAATGCCTTCGGTATAGGACTTAACACTGGGTTAAAGAGCCATTGTGGTAGAGCGTCATGTATGCCAGGAAAGCAATTTATGTAGTATACATTTTATTTAAAAAAATTATTTTTACATACATAAGTGTTTTGGCTGTATATATTTCTGCACATCACAGATGTTCCTGGTGCCCATGGAGATTTGAAGAGGGCCTCAGATCCTGGAACTACAGTTACAGATGGTTGTGAGCCATCATGCCGGTGCTGAAAATTGAACCTGGGTCCGAAGCAAGAGCAACCAGGGCTCTTGGCCACCAAGCCATCCCTCTAGCCCCTATGTTTGATCTTTCCGAGACAGTCTGACTATGTATCCCTGGCTGGCCCACAACTCCCTATATAACGCAGCTTGACCTCAAACTCAGAGGTGGTCCTGCTTCCCAGGTGATGGGATTAAAGGTGTGTACTATCTCTCCTCGTACATGAGTTAGCTGCAACAGTTTTTGAAGGACTAATTTTTAGGTCTTTCAATCTGCTTTTATTTATTTATTGGTTTATTTACTTATTATGCATACAGTGTTCTGCCTGTGTGTACACCTGCACTCCAGAAGAGGGCACCAGATTTCATCTTAGATGTTTATGAGCTACCATGTGGCTGCTGGGAATTGAACTCAGGACCTTTGGAAGAGCAGCCAGTGCTCTTAACCTCTGAGCCATCTCTCCAGCCAGCCCTTCAATCTGCTTTCATGAAAGTCTGCTTTGAAGTCTGATCTTAAGTGTTTTCAAAGCGATTACATGTTAAAACAACAAGTTTCATGAAGCAGTTTGCTCATGTGGTGCAGACTGCAAGTTTTCTTCTTTTCTTTTTTTGTGCTAAAAGAAGCGGCAAGACATCAATAATCAGCCATTTAACATCAGGCTCCCATTCGACACATCAGAAAACGACCGGCATCACAATAAAAAGAATTAAACACATCTGAGGAAAAGCAAAGCCCACGTTCTGGCGCTGAGAAGCTCTGCTGTCTTGAGTTGTGAAATAGAATTTGCAAGGATGAAGTCAGGGCTCATGAGGCCACGGTTGCCACCCAGCTCCAGTCCTTTGGGATCCCCTGGCAAGCCCTGGCTTTCTTTTAAACATTATTCCTTTTCATGTGTGCTCCCGAATACGGCGTGCATTCATCCATGAGTGCATGCATGCTCACGTATGTGGTACACGGTTGCATAGGCGCCAGAGGTTCGTGTCAGGTGTAGCCTTGGATGTCTCTCTACTTTATATATTGAGGAAAAGTTTCTCACTTTAATCCAGAGCTTGCCAGTTGGTCCGGTCTAGTTAATCATCCCTCCCCCTGCCTCCCAAGTGCTGGGATTACAAGCAAGCCACCTCTGCCAAGCATTTATATGGATGGGGTTCTGAACTCAGATCCCCATGTTGTGTGGCGAGCATTTTACCCTCTGGGCCACATCCCCAGCCCCAGCCAGAGCATCTTCATTCCTTACCTGTGTCCTTCCCGGTAGAGAAGCCACATCTAATATATCTGCGAGGGAACCTGCTTAGTGTCAGCTTCTAATGGGAACGCATTTCCCGGCTTTGCCCTGTTTTCCTCACCTTTATCATTCAGATTTTCCAAAGATAAGTTTTAACCGCTGCCCACCCTCTGAGTAACAGCTGTGGGCGTTGACTTGGGGTGTTGGGCAATCTCTGTGCGGTACACACACGGTTTTCAAGCTCAAGCAGGGAGGGAAGAACATTCTGTAAGTGCATTCCTGTCATGACTCACTTTGTATTTGGAAGCATGACCAGGACGGCCATGGCACACGGCAAGTTGAAACTGCTCTATGGATTTGGTCCCACTGTTCCCAGGATGTTTTGTTTGCATTTCCTCCAAAGCATCCATCTAACTTTGAAACTCCTCTTCCTCCTTCAAAGCCCCACTCAAATACCCCTTCTTCTCTGCAGCCTTCCATTATCTGTGGCTTTGGGTTCCCATAATCCTTTGCTTATTTTGATGCATCTGTTTTGATATATCGCTTTGCCCTTTCAGTTTAAGTGTATGTCCCCTAACTTGGCCCTAAGGTGGAGCTCCCTGAGGGCTGGGAGAGTGGCTGTCTTTTCTCTTTCCTGGTATCGAGATGAAGCCTGGTGAACTCGGCTGCTTTTAGGGCCTTCTTACCCCTATGCCAACTCTGTCCCCTTTGTTCTTAGCGGTGGGGTGCTGAATCTGCACTGATGCATAGAGACTGGTGTGTCCTCTGGGAATGGCTTTCAGGGCTGGGTGGCTTCCTGGGCATGTCAGTCATTGTTAAGCGCATGGGTGGGTGGGGCTGGGAAGAGACAGACTTTGTACTCCGCTTCCCCTTCCCTCCACACGCTAAGGATGGTGGCTTGCTCTCACCCCACACTGGTCCTCCCAAACCAAATGTGTTTAATCTTTTACACGTTCCACTCATTAACTGCCCCCTAAAACAATAATTAAGCACCCCATTTTAAAGGGAAGTGATCCCTGTAAACAGCATCTCCCACGCATTGCGACTCTCACACTGCTGCTATTGTGACAGCTAGTAAAAAGGCCCGAAACATGTGGGTTTCTGGCTTTTGTTTTTTTACCTTGAGGGAACAAAGGCTCCCTCAAATGAGATACCAAGAATCTCAAAAGAACAATACAGACTCTTATTCCATGTGTAACTGTATTACAGACACCCAGGAAGGGTATCCAACAATAACAAGAGAGTCTGGTTATTATTAGAACTTTTCAGCAACTTGTGAGGTGGGGATGGCCAGGAATGTGCATGAGTTGTTAAGGATGGACGCTGTCATGCCAAGGCCAACCTAAGCAAGCAGCACTGGCACCAACCGAGGAGAGTCCCCCAGCAGCTGTCTGCAGAGCTCCAGCGTGCAGCCAAACCTCTTTCCTAAGGATGTGTTCTACCAACTGCCTCTAAACAACATGACTTTCATCCCCAACTAAAAAGCCTGTACGTAAATTTCCCAGGACTTTTGTTATTTATTGGTCAGAGACTTTAGTTTCTGTCATCACCAGATTGGAGTTGGCTGGTTTGTTAGTGGGTCCTCCTCCCCTCTCTGTACTCCAACAACAACAATAACAAAACCCCTCCTCTAACTACATCTAACTACCACAGAACACCCAGGGACACTAACCTCTCTCTGGTTGGCTTGGTGCCCTAGAGCATCATGGGAAAGACTTTGGCAGTTAGGATTCAGATATTGACAGTTGTAGCTGATGGGCTAGGCTTGGGGCTCTATTGACTCAAGTTCCTGAGAAAAAAAAAAGGCAACCAAAGTAAGGAGCCAGGCACCTTGGGCTCGACTCAGCCGTGGGATTGAATGCTGGGGAGATGTGGAATGGCCAGGAGCTGACATTTGACCCCATTAGGAGACTGCCATCTGGGTAGACTGTGTGCTTTGTAACGAGAAGGAGGTATAACTGCAAACAGAACCAAAATATGGTTTGGGCTCCTGTCATTTCAGAGTTGGGCCCTAGGAAAAGGTGTGTGTGTGTGTGTGTGTGTGTGTGTGTGTGTGTGTGTGTGTGTCACTGATGGAGGAAAAGAGTCATTGAGACTGGGGCCTAGGCGAAGATGACAGTACAGAAATACAATCAGAAGAGGAGTGGACTGCAGGCCTGGAGCTCAGCGGGAGCAGGGCTCTCCTACCAGGCTGAACTCCAGTTGTGCCTCTTGTTTCTAAGCTCTGCCTGGAGGGGGGTGGGGTTTTGATTGGAAGCTGCAAGTTGCAAGTTGTTCATGATAGTGTACACCTGTTATCTCAGAATTCAGGAAGAAGCAGGAGAGTCAAGAGTTCAAGAGCAGGTTCAATTACATGGCACTTTATCTCAGAAAGAGAGAGAGCGGGATGGAGGGAGCAAGAGAGACAGAGACAGAAAGACAGAAGGAGAGAGAGAAAGGGAGAGAGGGAGAAAGGGAAAGAGGGAAAAAGGAGAGAGAAAGAGATTTAACATATTTTTTAGACAGGATCTCACTTGGTAGTCCTGCTTGGCCTTGGAACTCACAGAGCCACCTGCCTCTGCCTCCTGAGTGCTGGGATTAGAGGAATGCACCATCATCCTCAGTCCCAAGAACTTATATTTAAAGAAAGGCTAAGCTCTGTCTGCAAATATGGGACATAACTACCGATACTACAGAGCATTTCTATTTTACAGTAACACTAACAGCAAAAGCTATGGTGATTCAGGGAAAGGCTTTCCTGGGAAGGCAGAATCTGAAAGGAGATCCTACTTGGAAACTTAGCTGTAGAAATACCTAGGAACCAAAGCTGCTTAGAACTGAGATGCACACTGATTCCACTGGACTACTATAACCATTGTGCTTCCTTTGCGCCATCCAGGATCTTTTGTAGCTTTCCAGTGATTGTCATCCTGAGGCCCCGACTTGCTGCTGGGCCCCTGTTCCTTTACTGTCTTCTCTCAAGATGGCTGCCTGAGAGTGTCATCAGTGAGCCCATGCACCCAGCATTGATAGATGGAAGTCAGAAGCCAAAAGGCAAGTATTTATATTTGGAGGAAGAGTTGTGCGACGGTGAACATTAACCGCCAGCCGGATGGGCTCTAGCCTCTCCTGTAATACTGGTATCTGGGAGTGCCTGTGGGGGTTAACTTGATTGGGTTCATTGAGGTGGGAGAACCCACTGTAGGTGGCGGACACTGTTCTGTGGGGTCCTGGAGGACATGAAAGAGAGTGTGCTAAGCACGCATTCCTGTGTCTGCTTCCTGTTTGTGGATGTGATGTGACCCGCTGCCCCAAGCCCTGCTGCCTTGACTTTCACACCATGATGGAGTATGTCCTTGGACTATGAGCTGGAGTAAACCCCTTTTTACCTAATGTTTTTGTTGGGATATTTTATCACAGGAACAGGAAAATTCAACTAAGACAGATTGTGCATTGTGAAAAGTTACACCTTGGAGAAAGTGGACTTCCGGAGGCACTAAGACACTAGTAAATTAATTTTTTTATACATGTGGTTATTTGTAGAATTCATATGTGGTACATTTTATGACCTCAGATGGAAAACTCTCACCTGGGTTCACGTTGGTTTGTGTTTCAGAACAGAGTATCCCTCATCTAACATAGTTGGGATCAGAAGTATTTGGGATTTGTTTGAGTTAGATTTCTTTTGCTGTGAATTAAAAAAAAAAAAAAAAAAAAAGAAAGCTAATTTGTGTGGTGAGTGTTTGTTTCAGCTGACAGCTCTAAGGTCACAGTCCATTACAGAGGGAAGACAGAACAGGAATTCAAGGCAGAAACCTGGAAGCAGGCACTGAAGCAGAAGCCATGGGGGAATGCTACTTACTGGCCTACCCCTCATGGCTCAATTAACTTACTTTTTATACAGCTCAAGATCACCTGCCCATGAGTGGGACCCACCCCTCCGTGGGCTGATCCCTTTCTTGTCTATGATTAATCAAGAAACAGCCTACAGACTTGCCTAAAGGCTGTCTTGATGGAGGCATTTTTCTCAATTTGAGGTTTCTTTTCCCAGATGACTTTAGCTTGTGTTGACAAAAAACTCAACTGAGAAAGAATTTCAGATTCTTCAGGAATATGTGCATATATATATTTGCACACATTGTGTGTATATATATATATATATATATATATATATATATATATATATATGTACACACAATGTAAGACTATATTTATGACTGTGACTTTAATGGCTGAGCCATCTCTCCAGCCCAACAATGTAAGATTAAATGTGAAATACATTTGGTTTCATAGATAGTCTATGCAACTAATTATATACCACATTTTTAGTGTTCCTGCATTTTGACTTCGGCCCGTCACATGAGGCTACTCAAAAGTTTGTTTCAAATTAGCACCCAAAACTTTCTGATTTAGTTTTGAGATTTTGGATTAGAGCTGTACATAAATGCTGTTAAATAGGATGTGTTCATCTGGATGTGGCAACGCATGCTTGCAATTACTGGGAAGCAGAAACAGGAGTTCTAGGACAGCCTGGGCTGAAGAATGAAACCGTATCTTATATATATATATATATATATATATATATATATATATATATATATA
>NW_026596073.1:28244553-28316768 GCF_907164565.1 Psammomys obesus
TATATATATATATATATATATATATATATATATATATATATATATACGGTTTCATATATATATAGTATACATACATAATATACATATATATGTATATGTAATATACACACATATATACATAATACATATACACATTATATATATATATATATGTATAATCTCACGCCTCTGCCTCCCAAGTGTTGAGATATGGTATATATACATATATATGCAAAACAATAGATGGTTAAGAGAATTTTCAGATAGTTTCTCATCTTCACACTGGCTCTCTTGAAAACTGAGGTCAAAACATCATGCTTTTAAAAGTTAACATCCTAGGCAGGCGAATTTTATTTTTCTACTCACTCAGGAGGAAGAAGTTCACTATGAAAATAAAACCTTTTTCTTCCAGTGTCATCATGGCCCATTGCTCAAATGCAGCGAGCATCAAGTGACAGTGAGAAGTAAGTGGTAATGGTCCTGCCAGGGCTGACATTCTCCCAGGGTGTCTCAGGTTCAGACCAGGGAGTATCCAAGTGGCTCTCAGAGATATGTGACCTATCAATTATTTGCTAAAGGAATGATGAAGTGTGTGTCAACAGAATCGCCCCCAGTCTCCCTCGGTACTCAGTTTTAGAGATGTGAAGGAGATATTTTCAGAATTTGCTTCATGTTTGGTCCAAGATATATGACTGCATCTATGTATCCATAATTATATCAACATATCTATGTCTAGAAAGGGGAGGGGGAAGATGACAGGGTCATGTACTCCTGTTTGCTTTTAAATCTGTTGTGTAGCCAAAGATGACTTTGAGCGTCTGATCCTCCTGCCTCCACCTCCCAAGTGTTGAGATTACAGTGTGCGCCACCATGGCTCATTACTGCTGTGCTGGGGATGGAAGTCATCGGGGCTTTGTGCATCTCATGCACGAGTGCTACTTCCCCTCCCCCACCTCCGTGCTTTGCTTCAGTCTTCTTGTGTAGCCCTGCCTCTTTGCCATACAGAAGCTTTCCATTTTCATGAGGTCCTGTTTATTGTTGGTATCGACCCATTCTCGACCTCCACGTTTCTCAAGTGTGTCCGTCAAGAAGGAAGGAGTGGCTTTTGCTGATGGTATGCCTTGCTTGTTGAAGGCTTACTCAGCAGTCATCCTGCTAAGACAAAGAACAGCAACAAACCCAAGCGGCAGCTGGGTGATGTCAAATGCATTTCTTCACCTGTGCAGCCATCAGCATAGCCCAGGTGGAATACATTTCTCTGGCTTCAGAAAGTTCCCTTGTACCTGTTCGTGATCGTCCCCATACATGCCAGCCTAAACTCTGTCTTTACAATCATGCCCCATCCTTAAGCTTCCCAGGAATGGAATAAAAATCTGTTGTCTTTGGGGCCTGGCTTCTTTTCCTTAGTAGAGTATTTTTAAAATTATTTTTATGTGTATGGATTCTTTGCTGGCATGCATGTCTGTATGCCAGGGGTGTGTCTGGTGCCTGTGGAGGCCAGTAGATGGTGTGAGGTCCCCTGGGCCTGAAATTATAGATGGTTGGGAGCTGCCTCAAGTAGGTTCTAGGTAACAAATCTGTGTTCTTTGGAAGAGCAGCCAGTGCTCTTAACCATTGATCCATCTACGAAGCCCCTTATCAACATAGTCTTAAGGCTCACCCATCTTTCTGTATAAATTATCTGTCATTGGGGAGTTATGGTCCGGATCACAAATGTCTCATGGTACATTTATTTGGATAGTTTTGTTTTGACTTCTGCTTGTTATGAATTGCAATTCAGTGAACATTCACGCACACATTTTAGTATGGACACGTAGTCTTCACTTCCCAAGGCTGGACAGCTAGAAGTAGAGTTACTTGGCATTATGATAAATGAATATTTAATTGGATAAAAAAGCCTTGCCGAATCATGCTGCAAACTAGTTGTTTCATTCACATTCATAATGTAGATGAGTTTCCCCTCCAGCATTGCATGTTCTCTGTCTTTTCTTTTTTAAGCACAGATTACTAGTGGCTGAGAGTGGGCCACGTTATTTTAATTTTTATTTTGCAGGACCGACTACTTTTCTATGTGGCTTCTTAGCACCCACATGTATTCCATGACAATATGTTTATTCAGGTCCTTTGTCCATATTTTTCCTGAGCTTTTGCTCTTTATTTCTGTGTGAGTTCTTTATATTCTGAAAACAAGCTATGTATCTCTCTGCATATGACGTATTACCTCTATGTGTCATGCATGCAGAGATACTGATTTGCAAGTATTTTCCTTACATCTGTGGCTTGTCTTTTAACTACTTCCATATTTGAAGACTAAAGGTCTTTAATTTGTTAAGTTTTTCGTTTGTGGATTGAGAACGCACACTGAGTTCAAGGTCATACAAATTCTATCATTTTCTTTTGGAACTTTTACAAAAACAAGATGAAATTTTCTCAATTATTCTGAAGACTAGATGGAGCTAGTGTCCTTTGCTGTGGCCCTCTTAGGCCATAGTCAGAAGTAATGGTAGGTTTCATCTGTAGAGCTGCTCGGTCCTCTCGTTCAGTGTGTCCCTTGAGGGCAGCTGCTTGTGACCCCCAGAGCTGGTTAACAGGGGCCTTGGCGACTGTCTCCTCTAGAGCTTTTTGAAGGTCTCCGTCACTCAGCAGAGTTAGGGCAGGCTTCCTCTGAGGACGTCACAGTTGTTTTCTAGGACAGAAATTGAATGCTCCTTTCAGGAGAGCATTCACTGGGTTGGGAAAGGGGGAGTCTGCTCAATGAACCTGGAGAAAGTGTCCCCTATAGACAAAGACTCTGACATGGGCATGCTCTCCTTTCACGCATGTCTCCTCACTTCTGGGCATAATTTCTAGTCACACTGCAACTTAGTTAGCTGTAAGACACACATTGGAAGATCGTCAGCCTTTTTGTAAAGGTCTGATTTGTTTTTACTTTACGTAAAATAAAGTTACCTATTTACTCCTCCCCTTTCCAACTTCTACCCTCCCCTTTTCCCAAAGGGAAACTATTTGAAACCAATATAATCTATTAAACATCTTTCTTTGATGCAATCCTCCAATCCTTCTTATGTTCTGCCCCCACATTCCCTCTCAGAAGCACAGCGCCGTTAATACCTAAATACAGAAGCAGAACCTCCTAGTCCATCTCCTTGCTGCTCCATTTCACAGCTGACCACTTGGTAATGGATAACTAGTTTGGGAACTCGTCTTGGCAGTGGTCATTAGCTGTGTTTGTCTAGGGTAGGGCACCGTGAGACTCTACCCTTCTGTGTTACCATGTGTGTCAGTGTTGTCCTTGTTCAGGTCTTGTTTAGGCAGCCATGTTGTTGTACTTGTCATTGCTAAGAGACACAGTCTAAGAGAAGACACAGTCTAAGAGAAGACTTTCAGGTCCTCCAGCTCTACAATCTTAGGTTTAGAAATTGACTTGTAGATTCATCCACTGGGGCTGGCCGCCTCACAATCAGTTTGTTCTTTATAGTTTAACCAGTCGTGGTTTTCAGTTCTTTGTCTGCTGCAAAGAGGGCTTCTTTGATGAGGGAAAAGTTTTACACTGTTAGGCAAAGCTGTTGCATGAGCTTTTGGTCTGAAAGTATGATTTATTTTCAACTGACACTCCATGGAGTTCAGTGCACATGCTCAGGTTACACACGCGTGTGCACACACACACAAACACACACACGCACACATTGTGTAATGACTAATTAGTGATCGCCGGGTCCTTCATCACAGATATTCTCGTAACCTTCTCTACCAACTACTTGAAAACATTCAACTAAGGCCGGTTCTCTAGAATGTTAGCACACATTTCTCCCTCGAGCCCAAGACCCGTCCTCTGTCTGTTCCTCCCCAATGTATCCTCCAGGCTCTGGGAACCAGAGCTCTGGTCCATACTTGTTTGCGATCATCATTTTGTCTTGGCAAGAGCACAACTAACAGGTGTCCTGAGGATCATTGTGTGGGTTTGAGCTCAAAGGCCCCAATGCTCCTGTCATTGCAGAAGTATGGCTGTGACTTTTTCAATGCTATCACTGATCAAAGCGTGTCATCCTTGACCTAACACAGGGAGGTATTAAGGTGGGTGAAGTGTGATGGCACCCAGGAAGCTGAGGCAGGCGCCATGTTGAGGCTATCCTGGGCTACCCACAAGTCCCTGTCGCAGAAAGTAGAAACCCCTAGAGCTAGATGTTGTATGATTTTATCCTTTGGATTTTAGAAATGGAGAGCAAATATTCTGTCATTATAACGTCAGAAATACACAACCCACCAGCAGATCCTGTTGGTTTGTTTTGTCTTTTCTTAAGAATACATGGGGACTCTCTGTTGCCCAGGTTGGCCCTAGACATGTAGGCTCAGTGACCCTTCTGTCTCAGCCTCACAAACAGCTAGCTAGGACTGTGGGCAACTCCCTTTACCTAACTAGATGGGTTCATTTTTTTTTCAAGGTCTTACTGTATAGCCCAGGCTGGCCTAGAATTAGCTATGTAGATTAGGTGAGCCTTGAACTTGAGACAATCCTCCTGCCTTTGTCTTTGGGACAGCATGCTAAGATTATAGGTATGAGCCACCATGCCTGGCCACATCAGACATTAAATTAATTCACCAAATAATTTGATCTGCGTAGTTGTTTTGCCTGCATGTGTGTCTGTGTACCACGCGCACTCCTGGTGCCCGAGGAGGCCAGAGGAGACTATCAGCTCCCCTGGGTAATTGGGAGATGCCCTGTGGGTTCTGGGAATCAAACCCAGGGCCTCTGGAAGAGCAACAAGTGCTCTCAAACACTGGGTCATCTTTCCAGCCCTAGATCCGATGTTGTCATAATTGAATTCAGGTTCCGTGGGATTTGTGGGAGCTGGTGTGAAGACTGCCTTTGGAGTGCTTGGGATTTCTCATGTGACCGTTCATTGGCCTGTCAGAAGGACAAGGTGGACCAGGGTTGCTTCGAGGACTTGTGACAAACTCTAATCCTAGGAGATGTGGAGAAAGGAGGTCTGGTTGGGCCTGGCAGGTGAGAGCATGACTCACAGATGCCATGGGGCCTTTTGTGTGAACCTGCGTCCTGAAAGCCGTGCTGAGTGAACGTTTTGAGAAGCAATGATCTCCACTGTATTTATATTGTTCCCTTCCAGAGGGAAGGTATTCTGCCGTTTGAAATCAAGGTAACTTAGGAAACATGTTTCCTCATCTGCCATGAATTCTAAGGCCACAGCACTCACAACACAAACAGTTGCAGATACCTGGTAGAGATTTTTTTATTTTTTTTATTATTTTTTTTATTTTGCACTGGGGTAGGTGAGGTGAAGTCATATCCTATGAAGTGGACCTGAGTCCAGCTGTGGTGTTTCAGGCCCATTTAGCGCTAAGTGACAGAAGGGAAGCTTGAAGCACATGTTAATTACCAGGCCGAGGACCCTCTGGTGAATGTTTGCTGTTTCTGGAGGAAACAAAAGCCTCCTCTGTTCATGGAACTTCTCTCTTTAGGATTAAGGAGAACCTTGACAATTTTTCCAATAGCACTTTGCAGAAAGTTACAGAAGCAAGATATAGTGCCACAACTATCTATGCCTTTAAACTTCACATAAAAGCTTATGGAAGTACAGAGTTAAATGTTCCTGGTCCCCAGTGCCACTTCTCCTTCCTGACACCCCTCACCTCTCACCCTGCACAGGTCCATGCTGCTGGTATTACTGATAATCAGTGTTACTCTAGGTCTTTTCTCTTTGTTTCTCTTTTCTTTCCTTATCTCTTTCTCCTTCCTCCCTTCCTTTCTTTCTGTCACCAAGCATGTGCACTGTTTCAGCATTTATTGGTGGGATATGTCAACAAGGTCGACGCTCTTCAAGTCATCCTCTCACTTGCTTTTTTAGTGGTCAACCAGAAACGTCTTCCTTTGGCAATGTCAGCTCTCGGTGGCCTCAGAGCACCACTGGAAATGCATTTAATCAGCATCCTAGCAAAAAAAAAAAAAAACCTGTACATTTGAGAATGATAAAAATTATATTCATTATATACTATAATACATCTTTGCCTTCTTCAGTCATCCTCCTCTAGACATACATGTATTTTCACACATTCCAATAGCATAGATAGTAAACTGTTACTTAGGAGGATTTATCTATATGATCCGATGGCCCCAATGGTTGTTTCCAATAATTTTTGTTTTCCCTATACTCTTCTCTTGTTTACCAAGAACACAATTTGGGCTTTGGGAATTGTGAACTCGAGTGACCCTTGGGGCAAGATCAGGAACTGAGAAAGTAGATGACTGTATGTTTTTACCATTCCTGTGAGTGCTTTATTTCTGCTGATGGCTGTTAACTTCACATCTTGTTCTTTTTGTCTCTCTCATGCACAGATAGATCTAATAAGAGCTTGTCTGTAACCGTGTACGTTGTTGGAACATTTTTGGAGAGCCCTTGACAGCAGCTACTAAAAATGTAAAGGTTCTTACCTTTTGACCCTGTAACTTCTGCTATGTGGCATGGAAATAGCACTGAGATCCGGAACCACCAATCCTCTTACGCTACTGCCAGGTACGTATATAAACTCCACATTTACTCTATCGAATCACAACTTTCCGAGGCAGTGTAGTGAGAGGCGCAGGAAAGATGAATTATGTATTATTAACTCTTAAAAAAGTTCTGTGGTTGTTATTTTCCAGGGAATAAAGAAATGCACAGGCAGATCAGGGATGAGTGCTGTGGATGAGGGAGGCGAGGGGGTGGTTTTAAACAAACAAAAGCATATTGGCAGAAATGTAAGCAAACAAAGAAAAAGGTTTGCCTTTTGAAGGTGAAAATCATCAAAGGAGGAGGATAGTGGGGTGAGGCCATGGAGTGGAGAATTTGTGTGTTCTTTCTGGGTGAGGAGCATGAGAAACCCTTGTGTGGGAGACCTATCCCTGGTGAATCACCATCTCCCTCAGCCTTCCTCCCTCCCCTCCCTAAGCTCTCAGCCACGCTCCTTGGAGGTGGCCCCTGAATCCCCTTTCTTCCTTCACTTCCATTCCTACATCGGCAGAGGGTCCTAGGCCTCCTCTTCCAGACCCTGTCCTTCCTCCACCTCCCACTTGCACTGCTGCTGCTGGGCCACTTATTTGGTTTGAGCTCCCAACCTTTGGTTTGTGAGTCTCCGTAACCGCTGGCCTAGGCAATTAACAAATTCACTTATAGTCCAGACCCAGAAAACAGAGACAAGAGCAAATAATCCTTGTTCTTCGAGTTTCTCGAGGTAGCCATTGTTTTATCACCCTGTCTTCCCCTGCCTCCTCTGTGAGGCAGGGTCTCACTGTGTAATTCTGGCTGCCGCTGCCTTCTGAGTGCCAGGATTAAAGGCCTCGTGCCTTCTTTTGTGTTGATTATGTGTCCTTCTTGGTTCTTTATGTGTATCCCATAACAGAACTTTATTTTATACTTACAGTTCTTATAAAAATGTGGGTTCTTATTTTCAAATTTCCTAATGCAAATGGTGAAAAGTCATGCATGGTGCTGGCTTTGTACTTTTCTCACCCAGTGAATGAAGACACGTGACATGCATAGACACAGGTGTCTCTTGGCTTCCAGCAGGCCGTGGGTTTTGGTGAATTACTGGTTACTTCTTAAAGGAGCATCTCCGCTTTCCTTGCTAGGCTCATTCACACTGCTGCTAACTGGGGAGTTAGCACCCAGACTCTCAAGGATTGTCGGAATATTCCCAGGCTCTGTCTATTCTTGCACATTCCTGCCACCCTACCTGACTTCAGAAATCCCTGCCTGTAAGCCTTCTCGGTTCACTCAGCCATTCTCCACTCCCACAGCATTGGATAGACACTCAAGCTGCTGAACATGCTGTCCATGCCTGGTTTGTCTGCTTTTCCCTTTCGGTGGTAAATCCTAATGAGGCAAGAGATGGACCTAATTAATTTCACCCATATGGATGGAACACATATCAACAGATGAGCAGGGCACATCCATGCATAAGCCCACCTGCTGAACAGTTGACAAAACTGGGTTGGATGGCTATGGGATCTCAAGAGATAGCTCATACTCAGAGTGATGCAATAAGCAGAGACCAGGCCTACAGACAGAGGACAGGCCGTTGTTATGTTTTATCATGGCCATTCTAGGGTTCAGTGGGGTGATGGTGGTTGTTTGATACGTGATGTGGGAGCTTCAGATCTCTAGAGAAACAGTTCAGAGTTGTTTGAGCTCTTGGTTGAGGGCGGTCTGTGTGAGAGTACCTGAACACTATCAGCAGTGAGAGGGATGAAAACCGGAAGATCGGAGACAAGAGTATTGTTTTGGAGTCCAAAGGAGGAAAAGGCTTTGGGAAAATGATGTAGGGGTCACCAAGATGTGGGCAGAGAGTTAAACCCTGGATTTAACAATTCTGAGGTCCATGGTGATGCTATTAGCTCTGAGTTCAGCTTAGTGGTGTCATGATGTGACGCCAAGGGGCCTTTCAAGAGGCTTGGCTGTTGACAAGTGAGACAGGTAAGTCAAGTCAAGAGGCAAAGACTTTAATGTTCCTTCCAAGAAATTGGTAGAAAATTGGAACATTGTAGCAAAGTACTAAAAAGCCACAGTTTCATCATGATAATCAGAAACTGCTGTTGGCCTTCGCTGGGCTTTCTAGACTTTTCCATGCATTTTAACCGTGGAGTCTAAATGAGTGAGTGCAGCTTTGCCTCTGCGTTACAGGATTTGGCTCCAGCATCTGCCCCAAATTAATTGCCACGGTTGATTTGGCTGATGTAATTGGCGAGACCCTGTCTCCTCACTGCTCGCTGGGTATTTCTCCATATGGGGTTATTTAATTAGACAGAAATAAAACTCCTCATTCATTCATTCAGCAGAGATTTATTACTTGTCCATGGTGTAGACTGTGCTTGCTGCTGCGGGGTGGGGCAGGCCTATGACAGACATACCACCCCTCAAGCTGGAGTGGCCTGATTTACAGAGGGGCTTCACTTCTACCTGCATAGTCACAGGTACCGACCCTTCCCCAAACCCTCCTTTTTGACACGGGCACACTTCCAGTACGCATTTGTACAACTTCTTGCTTGGTGATGTTTGTCTTGAACATTAAAAGCCCTCCAGAAGTGTGTCCCTTCATGGCTGCTTTTAAACCTCCTCACACTCACAGCAGTACCAAGAACATCTTTAAAATTAAGCTCCTTCCTTATCTGACATAGTTCAAGAAACAAATAGAAATCAAAACAAAACAAACAAACAAACAAACAAACAAAAAACCCTTGATTCCCTAGGGTTTGTTGGGTCTCTGATCTGAGCTCCTAAATCCATTTCAACTAGCATGTGAAGTTGTCCTTTCACCCCAGATAGGATCATTTGATGATTTGCTGAGTTGCCTGAACCAATACAAAGGAAAAGGCTAGAGGTCTAAAAGACAACAGTGGTATCTGAGATGTGCTCTGGTGGTTGTATTAAGGCAGGGAGCCCTCCGGTCGAGCCATCAGCCTCTGAGGGTGTGCTACCATGCTCGCACAGTGCTGTGTATACTGGAGGTGAAGGCTCCTGCGGCTTATGGACCCATTTCCTTACAGGGCAGAAAGCAAACTTGCTTCGGCAGAGGAGGGTGGGATAGGAGGAGGTGGCCACGAAGTCTGAGGTGAAGAAACACGTGGCAGGAAAGCGCAGATGCCCAGAGAGTGTAACGCCACAGGTTGCTGAGGACAGTGAGGAGGCACTTGATCTGTGCTCCGGGAACCCTGTTCCGGGGCTCAGTGAAATCGAGAATTTACAATTATTTGATTAATTTGATGAATGTTCCAAATTAGGAACTCCAGGTCAGGGTTTGTTTCCGACCTAAATTATACAGTGCAGTTGTCTACAGTGATCAAATTAACCAGCTGATTGCCAAATCCCCCCTTCCCTCCGTCCCCTGTGGACGCAGCTTAAAGAACTAATAGCGCACTGGACTCTGCCCCAGTCTATTTTCGGATAATTGATGCCTTTGTGCTCTTCTCCCTGCAGCTTGGTATCAAACACTGCTGCTTTGTGCAGAACATGGCAGTTGGCGATTTATTACCCCAAAATGCACTCTTTCTCCTGTGAAAGCTTATCAATCGGAACTTTGGGGGCCATTTTCCAGACTCTGTCAGGAAAATGCTGTTTTATGGCAATGGAAAATATTTGATTCTTTGTGTTTTTTCTTCCTGAAATAAGTTATTTGAAGGGCTTGGGATATCTAGTGATTCTCATTTTTCCCTTCACTACTTTCAAGTATATCTATGTTTGCTGGGACTCTTTTAAATGGAAGGATCAGAGATCTTAAATTAACTTCATAAAGACTAAGGAAAACAAGCTACTAGCGAAATGACGGTGAGGAAACATTTCCTTCTTTACTGCATGAATGGCTCCTTCCTAAGTCAGTCCTTGCTGCCTCTGAGGCTCTGAGATGAGCGGAGGCTGTTACTGGAGCTAACGTAGGGCTAAGGTTTTATGAACTGGTATCAGTGCTGCTGTGAGCTTCCTACAGTTGCTCTTTTGTGTATTCGCATGTCTGTGTACAGGAGTATACAGGTGTATGTGTGTACACGTGTCTGTGTGCCTGCCGGAGGCCAGAGGTCAACGTTGGCTCTCACTACCTGGTCTTTATTTATTTTAATTAAAGCCAGCATCTCCCGCCAGCCTGGGGCCTACTCATTACATTAGGCTGACTAGCCTAGGAGGCCTGGGGATCCTGTCTGTGAATGACAAGCATGTGCCACTCTGCCTACTTTTGTCTACCTGGGTGCCGGAGACTGAACATGTCTGTCATAGAATTCTGAGTAAGCACATCACCAACCACACTGTCTCCCAGACCCCATTCACCGGTTCATTAAAGAGAAACAAGCAAGCTGCTTCACCCTGACTTTGACCCTCCTCAGTC
This sequence comes from Psammomys obesus, assembly GCF_907164565.1. Lineage (NCBI taxonomy): Eukaryota > Metazoa > Chordata > Mammalia > Rodentia > Muridae > Psammomys > Psammomys obesus. The sequence continues at coordinate 28,255,399 of NW_026596073.1, forward strand.
CTCACTCTACAAGGGAGAATGCTGCTTCAGTTTGGGCATGGCTCTAACACAAGCGCATACTGATATTTGACCACTTATGTCCAAAATGTCTTTGGCATGGAAGATTTGTCGCATGCGCCTACGACTAAGTTTTAGAAATGGCAGCATGTGTCTCTTTGCTCTTGGGTTTTGATTTGGTTCCTGGTTCAAGTCTGAGAACTGGCCAGGATGACAACCTGAACTTGGCATGGCTGCTTCATCACCTGTGCTTTCTAGTTTTGACCCCCTACTCTGATAGAGGAAAGCTTCAGGGAAGAGGAGCTCAGAATCTAGGTTTTTTTTTTTTGTGTGTGTGTGTGTGTGTGTGTGTGTGTGTGCTTTGTGGTGTGTGTTGGTTTGTGGCAACGTCTTACTGTGTGGTTCACGCTGCCTCTAGTTCAAAAGATGTTTCTCTCAGCCTCTCAAGAGCCGAGATCTTAGGATACTGGGTTTAGTTTATTTTCACTCTCCTTTAAAAATATGTATTTATTTTAGAAACCGAAAAACCTGGAAAGCTAAGGTTTTGAGAATTGCTATTTGATGCATATCTGTGGTCTGTGAATCTGCTACACTCAGTCTGCAGTTTCCTGTGCCCCAAATCTCAAAAACTGAGGAAGGGGCCAAGCCTTCACAAAAGGACCAGGATATTATGGAGGGAGAGACACAGAAACCTGCCAACAAGGGAGGTGCAGTATATTTTGATGTGTTTTGAATGGCTCCTCTTGTCTGCTCTCTCTGCTCTTATCTTAAAAAACAAAACAAAGCAAAAACAAACAAACAAACAAACAAAAAAAAAACCCAGCTGTAAACGAATTCTTTCATATGCTGCAGCTCAAATGCTTCAAGCAACAGTGTGAGTGTACAAAGGATGTACAAAGGGTGTATGAGTGTACAAAAGGCTGTTTGGGACTTTAGTAGCCCATCATGCCGGGTCCCGAGGATGTCTGTCACCCCGTCAAAGAGATGGCTCTCATGAGGAAGTTCATTCCCTGTTTCTACTCGTACACAGTAGTTTCAAGCAGAATATTTGCACATTTTAGATGCAGTCATCTACGGCTTACGGTTCTGAAATTCAGTGGTCAGTAGCATTCTCAGAGACTGAATTTGTTTGTCTCTGGCTGCAGTTACTCAGAATTCCCAAACTTGGTGTCTTTCTGATGCCGGACTGGCCTTTTGGCAAGCAGATATATGTTGGTGAGAAGCTGATGAGTCGGTGGCTCCAGACAGCATCCTTTAACTTTGGGAGGAATTAGCATTGTTTATTTGTTCTCCCAACTCAAACATATTTCACTCAGTGGAGTGTTTCCATAGCTAGAAAATGTGAATGTTACCAGTGTATTTGATTTATGTATTGTTACTTCTCTGTTGTTGTCCAAAAGCAACCTATAGGAAAAAGTGTTTATTTTGGCTCATGGTTCCGGGAAGAGTCCGTAATGGCAAGGTAGGCACAAAAGCAGGAGGTAGGAGCCAGAAGCTGGCTGGCTACATTTTCAGCCATGCATAAGGAGCAGAGAGCAAGCAAAGGAAGCCAGCAGAGGTCATAAACCCTCAAAGGCTCAAAGCCCAGGGATGCACTTCCTCCAGCGAGGCTCCCCTCCTGAAGGCCCTGTGCCCTTCCCAAGAGCACCACCATCTGGGTTCCATGTGTTCAAATATATGAGCCCATGGGGGACATTTCCCACTTGAACCACCCCTCCTCAGCTCTCATAAAAATTCTTCTGAGTCACTTTTATGAAATCATGGTGTCTCTGAGTACTGAAAGCAGAGAACAGAAAATTCAAGTTTTGAACAGAGCCGTAAAGAAATATAATGAGTTTCTCAAATCAAAGCAGTTTTTCTGTTTCTGTCTGTGCCACCCGCCAAGTCCTTGTTTAAAAAATTCTTGGAGGAAGACACTCTGACCAACCCCGTGTGAATTAATGGAAGGGAATTCCTGTCACTTGTTAAAAGTCCACATGTCATTAATGATGACTTGTAATTGCAAAACACATTTCCCTCATGGCTCCAGGTATTTTTCTGAGACAGATAACTTTCTGTCTCTCAGAAAGCTCCTTATTAGAAAGGAGAAAACCCGACTTTCCCTGATTGCTCCATGGTTTCCCTCCATATGCTGCTTGCTGGTAAAGGTCTCCAAACTTAATACACTTTGATAACCCTTTCATTGTATGACCCTTTTGCATTCCTTGAGAAAATACTTCATTTAGCTTTTTATTTTTTTAGCCAGACTTGAAGGTGGCAGGAAGAGGAGGAGGAGCCTCTCCTTGCATTTTTGTTGAGTTCCTTCCTCTATGTATTACAGAAGGTCATTCACGTTTGCAAAGGGATCTGAGGTCTTAGAAAACTTGTTTACCTGAGGAACACTCACGGCACTAAGTGTGACAGTCTATGGCTCTTGGCTGTATTTCTCTCTCTTTCATGTTCTTCTAGATTTGAGAAAAGGTATTCAGCTTGTCACTTACTTGAAGGAGAGGCTCTGTCTGGGTATTTAAGAACTAGAGACTCCTTAGCAGAAATGAACATAAGAGAAAACCCAAACTTCTGTTGCTGAGACATAGCTGTCAGTCCAAAGTCTGTCACACACATGTGTTCGCTCACACCAGTGTGTCCACAGGCATGGCACAGAGTGTGAAGTATTCTGTTAGGTTGAATGGTACACCCCAGACATACCACTACTTAGGATGTTAGCGCACGATTGTGATAGCCTGGCCAGCCTGGGCTACATAGTGAGATACTGTCTTTTTCTTTAAATATTTACTTTATTTTTATTCAATGTGGATAAGTGTTTTGCCTGCATGTATGTCTGTGCTCCGCATGTGTGCAGTGCCTGCATAGGTCAGAAGAAGGCATCAGATCCCTTGGAACTGAAATTAAAGTCGTTTGTTAGCTACCATGAGGGTGCTGAGATTTGAACACTGCTTTCTGGAAGAGTAGCCAGTGTTCGACGAATGGCTGATCCAGTTTGCAGTTCTCAAGATATTTGTCTTAAAAAAAAAAAAAAAAAAGGTCTGGAGAACTGTGTTGGCGGTTAAGGCTAATTGCTGTTCTTGTTGAAGATCAGATGGAGGACTCCATTTGGTTCCAGCACTCACAAGATGGCTCACAGTGGCCTGTCACTCTGGTTCTGGTGGGTTCAACACCCTCTTTTAGTCTTCTCTGCTTTTAGTAGTAGACATGCATACATTTAGGCACCCACATAAAACATATTAATTTTTTTTTTTAGTTATAACACCCTTTCCTCCCAAAAAAGAAAAAGAATGATGTTTATAAGTGTTTACTCAGAAGTCGTAGCCTGTTATTATCAACTTCAGCTCAACATCATCTTAGATCTGTCTTTAAAGTCCTTTCAAATTGCCAAGTGTGGTGGTACACACCTTTAATCTCAGCTTTCCAGTGGTGGAGGCTGCTGGGTCTCTGATTTACAGGCCAGTTTGGTCTACATGGTAAGTTCCAGGCCATCCAGGGTGTGAGGTTTGATTGTGAATGGCCTCCTTAGACTCATATATTAAATACCTGATCTCCAGTTGGTGGAACTTTGGGGGGAAAGATTAGTGGCTGTGGCCTTGTTGGAAAAGGTATGGTCAGTGGGGCTGGGCTTTGAGGTTTTAATATGTCTGTGCCATGCCCCATCTTCTCTCTGCTTCCTGCTTGCCATTGGAGATACAAGAGCTCAGCTGTTCCTACCATCATGAATGTGTTCTACCTTCAGGAATGCTTACCCTCTGAAACCAAAAGTCCAGTTAAACTTTCTTTTATTAAGTTGCTTTGGTCATAGTGCTTAATCAGAGCAATGGGAAAGAGATGCACAAGGCTACTTCTTGAGACCCTGTCTTTAAGAGAAAAATCCCTTAAAATATGCATTTGTTTTTAGATGTTCTTCATATATATATATAATATATTCCTATATATAGATTCTTATCCCTCTTTTTTAATTCAGCAATTTCTGTGTCCTGACCAGTGAGACAAATTTATTGTGACTATAGACTTCTTTCTGTTATTCTGCATGTCTGTTGATATACTCGGTCTGAGAACTGTTGCAATGTCTGTTTATATGCGTTCTCCGGTGGAAGGTACTGACCCCTGAACCAGGGCCTCACATTTGCTAGGGCCCTGCTGGCGCTTCCACCAGCACATGACACAGGCATATTCAGTATGCTTTCCACAGTTGTCATTTGTTTTTGAAACCAATTCTTGGCTTTCCAGCATAGACTTAGCCACAAACTCACTGCAATCCTCCTGTCTCAGTCTCTGGAGTGCTCGAATTACAGGCACGAGACACTATGACTGGCTGTACATTTATTTTCTCATTATTGTTTTTAAAGATTTATTTTTCACAATGAATTAAAATCTATATTTTAATCAGTTCTTTGAAAATTGCATTCAGTTGGGTTTGACTGTACTCACACATTCCTCCATTTCCCGGATCCGCCTCATCCAACTCAGCTGTCTTAGTCAGTTTTCTATTGCTGTGGTAAAGCACCACAGTCAAGGCAGCTCACGGGAGGGAGGGTTATCTCACAGTGCAAGCTCTCAACAACCAGACTGCCTCGCTGGCCCCTCTGGGTCCTTCTTCGTGGGGATATGGGTTTCATACTCTATTTATAGATTTTCAGCAGTTATTTAAAAATTGTACCATCAGCTTATCTGCTCCGTAATTATTGTGCCCTATTTCTTCTATCTTTTATTTTTAGTAGGTCTTTCAGATTCTTTTCATGTTTCTGTCCGTGATGAGTTGTGTTAGTTTCTGGGTTCTTATTTGTCTTTTACTCCTGAAGACAATTGAGTTAGAATTCTGAGTGCTAAGGAGGAATCTATATACTCTTTTTAGGTAAAATGTCCTTTCCCCCTATTTTCTGCGACATTTGGTCTTTAAAACTCTTGTTTCACTCTCAACTGCCTTGACTATAAATTCATTTGTATGTTTACATTTTCAATACGTTGTTTATGCCATATTCAATATTTTGGCGTTAATCATTATAGATGATCTCCCCATGTCAGTTAGCCTGCATCTGTCATGTCACGGACTGCGTTTACAGATGGTGGGAAATCGAGAGTTAATGCCCGGTTTTATTTGAGTGCGCTCATGTTGCACACATCTTGGTACAGAGCTGACACTGTCATTTGCGTGCTGAAGCAGCTCACACTGTCTCTGGGGCGCCTGTGCGCATCTCTCAAGTTCACCCTCAGTCCCACGCTCAGAGCTCCGACACTGCGAACATCCACAAGCGCTCCAAAGCAGGAAGTTGTCCTCACTTTCCTGGCAGGCTGCTTGGGAAGCGTCTCCCCTGCCTCCTGTGGGTTGCCTTCCTGTGGATACTTGCAACCTCCTGCTGACATCCTGATACCCACCTCCTCTAGGCTTAGCCTCACCAAGCTCCAGATTCACTCCTGACCTGAACAAAATGTCTGTGGATTGCATTGCATCTACCGCTGCTTGGGCCACAGGATCATTCATTCACCAGCACATCTACTAGTACATTTGCTTGACGCTAGTGTATTTGTGAAGACTTCACCGGGGTCTAGCAGCATATTGAGGCCCAGGGACATACAGTTGAAGAGGCAGCCTACCAAGCCAAGGTCAGCTTCGGTTCTCAGGGACCCTTCTACCCTGGGGGCAAGCCCTAGTTGCACTGTATTCCTGTGGTCCTCTGTGCCTTGGGCCTGCCTCTTCCAGCTCTGTAATTTCCATGCTCACTCCATGTGGAGAAGGCTAGTGGAAGAATGGCAGGGTTGTTATCTTCTGTCTATACATGTATATTCCTCATAGTAAACATAACTTGAGCTTGTTGAAAGAGGAAGAAAACCTTTACTGGCTAATCCTCAGCCTCAGTAACTGCCTGGACATCTGAAACATATACTCCCTGTTTGGGCGTGCTATTTGGCAGGGCTCTGTAGAAGGAAAGAACTGATAGAATGTGCGAATCTGAATCTCTATTATAAAGGGGATTCGCTGGGATGGCTTGCATGAGGAGGGGTGGATAGTTCAGTGAGAACTGCCGGAGTGAGAACCTGGTACCTGTTCAGTCAATGAGTCTGCCTCAGACTGAAGCAGAGGGCCTGAGAGTTCCCTGGAGAGCGCCTGGTACTCAGTCCATGTCAGAAGGCCAACAAGGGGCCTTTCTCTATGAGATGGTCCTCCCTGCCTCAGTTTATCTTATCTGCAAACACTTCCAGGGAACTACTCAAAAGCCCAACTTCTAATGATTCTAAATTCTGCCAACTTGACCATGAAGAGCAACCATCACAGGACTTGGTTTGCACTTACTACAATCTTAAGAAAATTACTAAAAACACTGAAATTTGATACATTAACTGCTTTAAAAAGTATTTTACAAAGTATAGCTTTGTATTTTGGTGAATTCAGGGTAACTTTATGATAATATGGAAAACATTCAACTTTTCTTCAAATTTACATAGGTTACATATGAAAACTGTATTGGAAGGTTTTTTTTTTGCCAAGCCCCTAAGATTTTAGAGTTTTAAAATGTGACTGAGACCCGTCATAGGCAAACCTCACCAGCATGGCATCTGGCAAAGCAGTGTGAAAACTTTAATTGGATGGATTATTCTCTCAGATAAAGTTAACGTCTCAGACCGACTAGGTTAAAGTAATTATAGAGAGATATATTTTAGAAATTAACATTAGGTATTATATGAGTGAAGCAATCTGTTTATTGCGTGCATATGAGGTCTCCGAGAGATAAGCGGTCCTTCTCAGTGATGCAGTCCTCAGTGTCCTCACTGCTGATCTTATGAGCATGTGGAATCTTCAACCCACAGCACAGTCACGTGATGCGGACAGGACCCAGAATCCTACCCACACTAGACCAATGCTTGCAGCTGATGGGCAACCCAGAATACATAGAGGTGGAAGAACAGGCAATGGGTAAAAGGTAACATACCGATAGTTTATATAGGTTACTGTGCAATTCACATGTAGGCCAGGCATCTACTTGTTTTGAGAGATGCCCCATAGTTCTTCCTAGGCTCCATTTTATTGGCGGAGTGATGGTGACACCTGTCTGGAGGACATCTGGGACACTTGCTTTCCCTGCCATGGGCTCAGTGAATGGTGCCCATTCCTGTGACACGTTACTGCCTTGACAATGCTTGGGGACCTCACCGGTCAGGTAGCTTTGGGGCGCACTGGTTCAGATGAGCAGGTTTCTCTAAATGTCAAGGGAAGTATGAGGGAATTGTCCTGATGAAACCTGAGGTCAGGGTCAGATTTCTGAAACTGGACAAACATGGTTTGAGTTAGAGGAAAATATTCCTGTGTACATCTTGAGAGAACAACTTGCAAGCTGTGGAGTAAAGATGTAAATGATGGAGGCTGACTTAAGGTGACCTGCAAATGCTAATGGAGACTTAGCTACTAGGGAATTTTAAAAAATAATTTGAGTGTTGTATGTTGTGTGTTATGAGTGTCGTGTTTACGGAGGGGCACATGTATTGTGTTTGGATATGTTGGGTGTCTTTATCTCTGTCTTGTTGCCTTGAGACAGTCTCTCACTGAATGCTAGCCAGTGAGCACTCAGGATCTGGGATCTACCCATCTCTGCTTCTGCTGCTGGAGTCACAGGAACAAGCAGCCATGCCCAGTTCCACTGGTGGATTTTGAATCTGTTTAGTGTTTTTGTTATTTCCCTGCTATGAAATTTCACAGATCTTGAATATGAATGGTCCACCCAGCCATCTTCTTTAAATTTTCTCCATACATCCTACTGTTTTTTCATAGGCAATTTTGGGAAGACAAGGTGTGTGTGTTTGTGTGCATGCAGGTCCATGTGCATGGATGTGTGTCCATGTGCATGGATGTGAATGGCATGTATCAAGTATATTGTGTTACTGACATGGGGGCTTAGAAATGCAGATGAAACTCTGTGTTTATTTAATAGCTTACTGTTAAAATTTCACAACTGCCCATGAACAGATATAGAAAAATGGGTAAAAAAAGGAGACTCTTGGATGAGGTGACTGTAGTCTTGAGCCTTCACTCATCCATGAGTTAGGGACTGAATTGTTTGAGGTTGATAAATGGGAAGCCCAGCTACCAGGCAGTGTCTTAAGAGTGTGGCAGTACCAGGGGGCTTTCAGAGACATCCCAACAGTAGCCGAGGCTTAAGGTGGTCCTGATCTGCTATGACTGGTTTCCCTGTAAGAAGAGAAGGATGGGACACAGGTATGGGTAGTTTTGCTGACACAGGTGAAGAGAGGTCTGAGGCTCAGACTGCTGTAAGGATGCTACAGGTGGCAGCTTCAACGGTAAACATTTTATTTATTACAGTTGAGAGGTTGAGAAGCTGAGAAAACAGTGTGTACTGGCTCTTGGGATGTGTCTTCTTGGAGTTATGTTGCACTTGTGTGTGTGTGTGTGTCTGTGTGTGTGTGAGAGAGAGAGAGAGAGAGAGAGAGAGAGAGAGAGAGAGAGAAAGAGAGAGATAGAGAGAGAATGTGTAGTCGAATCTCTTTCTGTGTTCAAAGGTCACTACTCCCATCATAGGAACCCCACCTTCACTACCTCATCTAAGCCAAACAATTTCCCAACAACCTTACCTCCAAATATCATCACATGGGGGTTTAGGTCTTCAGTGAGTGGATTTAAAAGGCTACAAACATGTAGACTGTGCTTGCTCTGGGACATATGTAAGCCTAGAAAGAAACTGCCAGAAGAAAATATCACCATGAGCTCCTATCCACAACTCAGAAAATTTATTTCTGTTGTTCAAGACACTTTAGTCTCAGCCCTGAGAAATAGTATAACTGAAGGATTTGATCTCTCTGTATTTGTATTTTCTTACCAAAAAAAAAAATTAGATCTATGATGTAAAGCTAAAGCTGGGTAGTTATTTGACATCAATGAAGTAGCTTATTTGAATGAAAAAGACTGCAAAAGTAGAACAGTAATGATTCATGGTAGCTCTTCAATTTTATTTTTTAAAAAGCCTGAAAGGAAATACAGGTAATAGCTTGATTTAAAGCAAAAGCAAAAGACAACTAAATACTTTGCATTAAAACTGGTTAAACAATGAGTAATATTTATGAGGAAAATTTTCAGTAAGATACTGTCACTTTGAGATGGCTCCAAGGGAATTTCAAATACAATATGACCTTTCTCCACCAAATTCAATTTGCACCAACCCTCCCATAAACACACACACACACACACACACACACACACACACACACACACACACTCTCTTACTGCATAAATTAGGTTGCACTGCACTTGCTAAATACTTAAGGCTTGACTTAACAAGCGATTTCTGGATGCAGAAGGTGGCCAGCCCTGTAGCTCCCTCCTAATGCATGCATAAACTGTGTTGGTAATCAGAGCTGTGCAGGGAGTTCACTTTGCACCTCCTAGGGTGCCAATTTTCAGAAACTGTGAGAACCCAATAGAAAAGTCTCACCTAAGATTCATCTGTGACCTAAATGGCAGGGGAAGCCATTATCATTCATTTTACATGCACGGTTGGCCCAAGTTGTCAGCTGAGTACCTCTAGACTACAGGGAAGGATTTTGCTGGCTTTGAGAGTCCTGAGAATTGATATGGTCAACCAAGGTACTTCATTATCCTGATCAGAAAATACTCACTAATTAAAACAGAAGGATACATGACCCAATGCAATAGCCTGGGCTCTGGGAGCTCTGTGGTGGGGCAGGTGATCAAGGACCACTAAACAAACAAACATCTACAGCTAGAAATCAATTAATTGAGTTGGGTGTGGTGGCCCATCCTTGTAACAAATCTTAGCTTGGGGAGGCTGAGACAGGTGGATTCCTGTGAGTTTAAGGTCAGTTAGAAATGCATGAGATCCTATCCTAAAACAAACCCAAAACATAACCTGTCAGTTAAATGGTAAGGTATACGGACTTGTCTGACAAAAGCCTTTTAGAGAATCAGTGTGAGACTGAGGAAGATAATGGAGGAGGTGAAATATGAGCCAGGAATTGGAAGTGAAAAATGTAAAGAGGCCATATAGAGGCATTTGAAATGAAAGCATGTTGAAGCAAGGGTGCATATGTTTTTGTGTGTGTGTGACTGTATTGCATGAGTATGCATATGTGCATGTGAGACATTTGTCTGCCTTGGGAGAACTCCAAGGAAAACATAGTTGCTATTCACACTGTATTTAGAGTCATCTGTCTCATGGGAGAGACATGGGAGCCCATTTACTGTAGGATTAAGAAAGTTAAGTTTAATTTTTCCTAACCACCAATGTGAGTCCTGTGGGTACCATCTTGGCAATAAAAGAACTACGACTTAGAGAGGCCACGACTATGTACAGGAAATTTCCAAGACTTGAGAGTCTTCCTTGGCTGTCTGGCATCCTGGACATCCTACATAGTTCCAACATAGTTGTCATACCACCAGTGAGCTTAAGGTAGGGCTCACTGTGACACACTCTGGAATGAGATGGAGGTTCATCTGAGCTGAGGTAGCATCTTGCAAAGCATCTCTTCCCTCTCTGCAACTTGTCTTGCTTTTCTCACACTCACTTATGAAAGTTGATGTCCTGGGAATGCTCTCTCAGTGAGCCGTTTGGAAAACATCCCCATCTCATGCTCTGCTACCCAAGGCACTACCATCTTCAGACAGGCTCTTAAGTTGTGGTTATTGCTCATGGATGTCTGTGCTTCAGAAGAGTACATGCTCTTTAGGGTAAACTGTCAGAATGCTGTGCTTAGAGACCAACAGTGGCAGCAATGACGATCTCACTATCACTCAGCATGTGTGAGTCAAGCACCCAGATCTTCCTGACCAAATGCTAATTATCACTGTACTTTCTAATGAGGAAGATGGAAGAGAGCATGTTACTGCTGATAACCACAGACAGGTTGCAAGTGGCACCACTGGGATAGATAGCTATACTTGGCTTCATAGCTTCAGAATCTTAAGTTGTGCTTATTAGAATGTGGACCTGAACAGAGAGGTAGCTTGCTAGGCTGTTTGCTGCATAGTTATGGTTCTGCTCAGCTTGGAGGTGTAACCATATTAACAGAGGCAGAGCTAGTAAGATGATGAACCAGCCTGCCTCCATCTTAGGCTTGAAAGTCATCCTATAGTAAACATAAACTTGGTTCATTCCTGTTTGTGATTAAATTTGTTTCTCAAGGATTGGGCTATAGCCTACCTGTAACCTTACCTACAAACTGCCTGTTCCAGGAAAGGGCAACCATGCCTTGGTTTCAAAAAGTTGTTATGACTACCTGTTGCTATGACTACCTTGCTACAACCACTTTGCAATCATGTGTTTGTCTCAGGAGGTCATTATGACTAACTTGTTATGCTTGTCTCCCTAATGTCCAATGCTGACCTCTGAACCATACCTTAGGGGGAGGGTGCACACTAAAGCTTGCTTTAATTAGTTGCTTGCTTAATTAATTTGCCATGGTGATTTGAGTTGGTGGTCTTTCTCCTTGAATCTTTGGGATTAACAGGACCCTTCTGAAGAATTCCTAAGCATTAGAGGATGTCAAGGTGTCTGGGTAGTCTGAAATAAGGAGGAGATGCAGTGACCACATGATCAACCAAGTGGAGAACCATAGAGAGTAATCAGATATTCTATAACACATGAGCTGTAAAACCTGAACAAGCCAGGGCTCATGGCCACCATGGCAACAGGAGGCAACAAGGAGCTATGGTAGGTTCTTAAGCAGGGGAATAGAGCCATAATATCATTGGTATAGTTGAGATAAAATCTTGGAGGCTAGGTACTGAGAGGAGGTTGTTGCAGAGATGCCACTGGTCTGTTTGTCTTTCTGTCCTAGCTCTTGGTTTGCTCTTCAGCTCAGTACTAGAACTGGAGCCCTTCATAGACCTTACCCTCCTTTCATCTTATGGTGTCCAGCCTCTGGCTAGGTGCTCAACACCCTTGCTTCCCTTGCTTAAGTCTTTGGTTTATGCAGGAAGGATCATGCACTGAAGTCAAAGTCTTTTTACTTTAGGACTCTGGTCTCTGAAATATCTACACCCATGTTGGGGTTCTCCCACCCTGAATCTAGTGGTGGTCCTTGTGGGAGATTTCTAGATAGATGAGGCAATGGAGATGCACAACTGTTACTGAGGCAGACTTCCTGCCTAGTTAGATTTACCTGGCTGGTTATCTAATGTGGATGGAGAAGGAAATAAAGAAAAGCTAGTGTTTGGGTCTTTTGTGTTCCTCAGAGTTTGTGCTGCTCTGGGTTAAGGGACCAGCCTTCTTATTCTGATAATGGGCCTTTGGGTCTTTCCTGCTTGAGTTTTAAACATCCTCTACGCCTGCAGAGTCTTTGTAGAATTTTATCTTTGAAGAGACAAGATTAAGGTTGATTGCTTTAATGAGGATTTCAGGGAGGAAAAGGATAGGTGGAGCACACTGTTGGAGAAAGGTAGAGTGGGGAGAGAGGAAAGAGGAGAGAGAGAACAGGGAGAGAGAGAGGAGACTATCAAAGCTATGGTATATCAACCCTCCACATTTGGAGAAAGAAAAAAAAATCTAAACAAATATGTGGCCATGCCTTTGAGAAGTAAAACAAAAGTTCTTTGTAATCAGGAAGAAGTGTCCATTTCCATCTTCTGGAAATAGTTGCCTCTGGATTTTCTTGAGTAGAGAAGCGAAGAAGAAGAAACAGCCATTTATAGAAGTATATCCTGACCTGTGAAATTGGCTTCTGAATGAAGGTTGATTACTCAGTTTTAAGCACTGGAATTAAAAAAACAAAAAACAACGATATGGTATATTTCCGTAATGTCATTGCAGTGAAAAGCATCCAGGATTATGCAGACCTGGGCTCCAATCCCAGGTATCACAGAGCAGCTGCTTGAGTTTAGGTATGCCCTGAAGTCCAGGCTCCGTGACCTCACCTGGATGCCGTCCTAGAGAAGCAGTGCCTCGGCTGATTCCTATGCACTGGGAACGAGCACCAAGGGCCCCAGAGCTGAAGGCCAGGACTCGGGGAGCAGAACTATAGCTCACTGAGGTGTGCCTCACAGATACACCTGCCTCCTCTGTCCTGTGTCCTTAGCCACAGTCTCTCAAGGCACACATCATACTCATGCTTCAGCCGTGATTGTCCATGTGCGTGCTTCCCTTGACACTCCCAGTGTCTGTCTTGGCTTTCAGAGCCTGGCATGCAGGCACTCAAAATGCGGTCACCACATAAAATATTCTTTTTGTTCAAGTGCTTACAAAGCATCTAGGTAGAATCTTGAAAAGACTGAATCTCTCCATTATTTCCTCCCTTCCGTCTCTCCTTCCTACCTTCATTCTCTCCTTTGGCAGGTTCTCTTTACCTTTTTTGTTTGTTCGGTTGTTCAATTATTTTCCTTCTAATTTTGTTTATTTATTGATTTATGTTTTTGGGTTCTTGTTTGTTTTCAGTTTTTGAGACAAGGTTTCTCTGTTTGAGCTCTGGCTGTCCTGGAACTCACTCTGTAGACCAGGCTGGCCTGGAACTCACAAAGATCCACCTGCCTCTTCCTCCCAGGTTCTAGGATTAAAGGTGCCACCACCTCATGGCTTGTTCGGAGATTTTTCAAGACAGCATTCTCTTGTAACCCAAACTGGCCTCAATGAGACACACCATAGTTAAGGATGGGCTCAACTTTCTTGCCTCTATCACCTAACTGCTTTGGCTACTGGGCTCTAACTCTTCCAGCTTCATTTTGTTTTGTCAAATGAGAGTATAACAGTCTCTTGTTACTATTTTCTAAACATTGAGGGAGTCAGACCCCCTGGAACTGGAGTTACTGATGGTTCCAAGGCACATGTGGGTGCTGGGAACCAAACCCAGGTCCTTGAAAGAGCAGCCAGTGCTCTTAACTGCTGAGCCATCTCCCCAGCCCAGAACCCTTTATTCTTCAGATAAGCACTTCCATGGCTGTTTTGTTTTGGACATTTTGGTTTATGATATGTAAACATGTTTTTGTTAAAATTCCAAGTTGGGGAATTTTAGTTTGTCCACACCTGTTAAGTGTCGTGTGTGGAGTGTGGTCTTTGCCAGGTGAAATGAGTTGAATTCTGAGGACTTTGAGGGGTATAAATATGACAGCCCAGAGGAAGAATGCACAGCTGCTTGGAGAAGGACTGCTTGCTGCTGGTTTGTCCTGCTGCTGCATTTGCTGTTTGCCGATTTGCTGCTTACCTTGACTTCTGGATTTCTGGATGACTGTTATTGGTGTTGCCCCCAAAAGAATCATGTGACCCTACCGCAGTGGGAAGTAGCAGGGAGAACTCCACCTTTTCCTTCTACCTGGTGTTGGGAGGGGGGCTGGAAGGGAGATAGAAGCATTTAATAACACTAAATAAAGTAGGTTTGTTAAAAAGTAAATCAAAGTCAACATGTTTTCTCATTGGTATTGGACATGCAGCTGAGATTAGGTAGCACTGTCCAGGTATGAAACTGTGAAAGTATATATTAATTAAAAAGAAATGCTTTCTCCCGTGCAGGGCTCAGCCTGAGGCCCAGCATAGACATGCGCTCGGCCAGCACGTGTGATGATCACACTCATTTCTATTGAAATTGTCAGCAGAGAAACACCACTTATAAGGTAAATTTTGTTACAATTTCTATATTTAAAGAAAATAAGATTTTAATTTAAAAACTAGTACATACTGTTGGAAACATGGAAAATGTTGACTCCTTATCTTCATGGCCAGCACTGCTGGAAGGCACCCTTGCAGCAAGGTTCTGGGGGGCAGTCTTTAGATGTTATCCTTGAGGGCCCTCTGCACATGAGGGTCCTTGGCATGGTCTACAGTCTGTGTTGCTGTTTTGTGTGTTGGTTGGTCTGCCTTTCTGATCAGGTGAGAAGGTATCCAGAACACACACAACTCCAAGAGCCACAAATCTGAACAGCTACAAGGAATGGGAAGGTATCCCAGGTCTGAGGTGGGACAGAGTCCCAAGGCTCCCCTGAGGGAGCCCAGGAACCACACAGCTCTGAGAGAAGACCTCCTCAACAGAGACATGCAGCTCCTGGGGGATGGGAGGGGAAGGGTTATCCCAACTCCTAATGAGCTGAGGAGCCTAGGAGCCTGTGCACTATTCCTTCTCCAGCCAATACAGCCCCCAGAGAGGGTTGTCCCAACCCCTGATGAGCTGAGGAGCCAAGAGCCTGAGCTCCACTCCTTTTTGTTTCTTAAAAGAGATTTATTGGGGGGATGAATCCAGGAGAGAAAGGACAAATCCAGGAGTGGCTGCCTCTGTTCCTGGCAGAGGCAGCAGGCATTCTGGGGCAGGAAAGGTGTCAGTTCCCATAGGCTGAGGCAGGAAGAGTCACCATGGACAGCTCCTGCTGAGGCATTGCTGAGGTATTGTCCTCCATTTTGTCTCCTGCCTCCCCAGCCCCAAGGAGGGAAGGAGGGGCTGCCCTGAGGTGGGAGAGGATCTGGGAGGGAACCACTTGCTACTATGGATTTAACTGGCCCCTAAACATAGCTCTTGGGGGGTGCAGTGGGCTGTTTAGACTCCCCACTAGGGCAAGGAGGGAATGGGTAGCAGTGGGTCACCACAGATTGTGGGGCATAAAGACAGCTTGGGGTGGCAGGTTGCCTCAGCGCCAGCCTCACAGTCTGGACATGTCCACCCTACTCTGCAGAATGCAAAAGAGGCAGGCTTAGCTGTGGGCCCCTGTGCTTGCTTCAGGTTGAGCTAAGTCCTGCCTCAACATGGCCCTGGGTGTGATAATGTGACCACACCTAGAGCCACCATCTGCTCTCAACGGCCCTGCTGGTCAACCCGTGTTTTCCAGGAAGTTTCTCTAGTGTTGGTTTCTGTAAAGCCTGTAGGGTTCAGCAAGGTCATGCTCACATCTGGATCCCCACATCTGCCTCACCAACTTCTAGAAATGCTGTCTTTCATTTTGAAACTTCAGTTATGGCCCAGGATCTGTGTCAGTCACTAAGCTTCCCTGCTTCCGGTGGAGTGGTGACTGGGTGGCATGGCCCAGATCAGCAGCAGCTGCTGGGATGCTCCCTTCCTCAAGGAAAAAGAATGATAGGTTATTCTTTTGAGTCACTGTGAGGAGCAGCTTCTAGGCTGGCTCCTCCTCTCCTCCCCATCTTTATCTTCTTGAGGCCATAATGTGCTCGCTCCCCTGCCCCCACCATTTCTAGATTCATTTCTAAAATCAGATATGACAGCTCTCCAGTTGCCCTGAACTCCGTCTCATGATTCTCCAATGCTGTACGTTTGCCTAGAATATCTCCTCCTGGGACACATCCTTCTCAGCCGGTTTTACAAATCCAAATGCCACCACGGCAAAGCCTTTTGGGATAGTGCATTTGTTCCCCTGTTTTCTGCATCCCATACCTCATGGTAAGCTGTAATCATTTGTTGACACATCTGCCTCCTCCTAGAAGATCACAGGACTGGATAAGACACTGATCCCCAGGCCCAGCACATAGCGGCTGTGCAGTGTGGGCTGCAGGGCCACTAGTGCTTATATAGTACATCTAAGATATATATTATATAATATAAGCACTATATATAATATATATTATTATAGAATGCTTTTACTCATGTGAAAAGTGGCCTCTAGGCTCTGAGATTTTGTGAATTTTCTCAAAATAATAAAGTTGAAGAGAAAACCTCTCCTGACCTGTTGGAATGCACAGTGAAAGATTTCATTGCTCATCCAGTTCTCTGCGCCATATGGCTTTCTCTTCACAGACTGCTCTGTTGAGAATTACTTTTGCAGGTAATTTCCTAATGATTGTCTTGGGATAAACAAATTTATCAGACTTGTTTGGCTAATGTATTCAAGGAGGATCACAGGGGAAAAGTTTAATCATCGAAGAAGCCAGCCGGTGTCTGTCATTAGAGGAAGGGTCCAGGGCTGACGGGTGCTGAGCTGCCGTTGCTATGACTGCACATACTTTCCGATCCCTTTGTGAGGTCAACTGCAGCTCCCAAGCTGATTGGTTAAAATGAGATTACCCCGCTGACCAACTGTGGGGAGTTAATTTCATCAGAAAGAGAAGGACGGTGGGAAAACCTGCCACCATGCCACAGAGGAATTTCCTCAGCAGTCCGCAGAGTCCAAGTTTGCTTTTATTAAATTGATATGTTCTGTCTAATGAAACAATGTAAGGAGACAGACAGTGGCATTAGTCCACTTTGTATATCCATGGGAACTTCAGTCTGGTGTTGTCAGAAAAGTGCCTCTCAGAGTTAACCATTATTTCCCTGAAATGCATCCACGGAGCCAAACGCTGTCGTCACATGCATTTATATAATTGGAGATGGGTGACTGTGGAAGGTACAAAGGCGGCCACAGTGGTAGGGATCTGCTTGCGGGTCTTCAGCCGGGGGGAAATAATGGGTGCGGAAACCTTACACAGAACTACTGATCTCTGGACAGATCCTCGAGATGGAATGAGGAGCCCCGTGTTGCGCAGGAGTCTCCCGAGAGGTTTTTCACCATCACCCTGGCTCTCCACTTGGCATAGCCTTTGTTCTGGGAATTAATCTCATAGCTTCACTGGCTGCGTTTTTGTTCTGCACAGGAAAGACACAGAATGAGCTGGCCCGAAAACAAGGGGAGCGTCAATCTGCTGGCTTCACTGGCTGCTGAAGCTAGGTGGGCGAATATAAAAAGTGTCACCACCACAGAGGCCTAAACAGGAGCTGAGCAAAGATGTGTTGATGCCTCAACATGAACAAGGCTGACACTAATAGACATACTGAGATACCTAGGGGAAAGCCCAGGAGGCCTGCACACTACACAGAGAACTACAAGAAACTAAGGAATGCTCAAAGGAAAGCATATGCCAATTGGATACCCAATACCAAAGATTAGCCCTGAAAACCTACATATAAGTAACTTTATCCAGACTGAGGAGGTTGTATTTATGTATTTAAGAACATACTCTCTCTCTCTCTCTTTTTCTCTCTCTCTGTATGGCTTTCTAATGATACTTAAAAAATCAAATCCTCTTGCTGAGGTACACCAGGCTATAGGCTGAAGGCCCAGCTCCTGGAGAGGGCTCTGAGGTATATTTCCTTGAGGCCCTTCATGTGGATTTGGGACCTGTGTGCATGTGGGAAGTAATGAATTCAGGTTGAACAGGCAGGCATCTTGCTAAGGTATCTTTCTTTCAGGCAGGAAGCTATAGGAGTCTTGGGAGATAAGAGATCATAGGCTGAATGACTCAATCTGGATCTTTTTCACAGGGGAGAAGGATGGCGTAAACACAGACAAGCATTGTGGCCCCAACATCCTGGGTGTGTCACGGTATTGCTCCCTTCTGCTGAATGCTGGTCCTGTTTCAATCTTAGCCCCCGCATGCCTCCTTGGACTCTCCTGTGAGTCCAGGTGTTTTAGTATTTATTGTCGCAACCAACAGTGAAATCATACCATTTAGAAACTGGGAAGCCAGGGCTCCAACCCATTTCCCTGGTGATGTTGTATGCACAGCATCGACATGTTGGCCATAGCTGTTCTCATGGAGGCCTTCTTTGCTACTTCATTCATTTGTTAGATGGTTACATAAACTTAACCATCTCAATAGAATTTCAAGTGATGATGCTTACCCTTAACATTCCATTAGCTCCGAAGCCTACTCATTTTGAGTTCCGGAAGTAACTTTGAGATGACTCTTCTCCCTGTCAGTTAGGGGGTTCTCATAGTGTTAATTCCTAATGGTTAAAACGGATGGTTTTGCGAAGCTGAGCTGTGTAGAATCTGAGGCTTCTTCACTGACTACATTCCCATGCTGGGAGGTCCCTAGGAAGTCAAAATAAAACCAGAGAACATGGGAACCAAAAACGAGATTCCTGCTTCAAGTTTCTCATTTCTTCTTCATTTTTCAGTTTTGTGGTTGGACGTGGGGCTCATGCCTCTCTTCGCATGTGCTCTGCTGCTGAGCTATTTCTGATTCCTCTTTCATGGTCCTGTTGAACGCTGTCTTCTGGGCATGACATGACCATTTCTCTCTTGAAGGCTCAGCTCCTGTGCTTGCCCCAAAGAGGCGCAGCTCCTGCTCAGCTACGTAGAAGCAGTTGACAGTTGCTGAGGGAGAAATGCTTTTCTTTGGCACCGCAGCCAGCCACTTAGCAAGTTGCCCCCCTCCCCCGTTAAGCCCATTGGTTCTCAAGTTAGACCTGGGTAGAAACATTTCTTGGTACTGTAGTTGGTGCCCTTTCTAGGGCTAGTGAAAGTCTGTCCATCTCTCACAGGAAGCTCACACAACACATGCTTTTCTTACTTGCTCATTAGTCTATTCATTGGCTAAAGAGACTGACACTTTTTGTCCTTGAGAGATTGTGTGTGTGTGTGTGTGTGTGTGTGTACATGCAGAAAAAGTGATAAGTCTATTTGCTAATTTTATTAAGCTAGTTCAATGAACAACACCTCTATGACAGGATGAGGGAGAAAGACTGATTTGGAGGAGATAGGTTCCAGGGAGGGAGTGTGTGGGAGGGGGCAGGTCTGGGTGTTATCTCACTAGAATGGCTGTTACAAAAATTAACAAAGAGGTGTCCATGTCTTATTTACTTTTCAATTGAAAAAAAAAAAACCCACCACGACCAAAGCAACTTATAAAATAAAACATTTAATTTAAGGGCTCACAGTTTCAGATGTTTAAAGTCAATGCACCATTACGGTGGGGAATGTGGCAGCAGGCAGTCATGGTGTTGGAGCAGCAGCTCAGAGCTTACATCTGATCTGCAAGTAGGAGACAGACAGACAGACAGACAAATACACACAGATTGAGAGGATAGAGAGAGAATGCTGGCATGGGATTTTGAAATTACATCGTCTACCCCGATTTACACACCTACTCCAGCAAGACTACATTCTTCAATCTTTCCCAAATAGTTCCATCAACTGGAGATCAAGTGTCCAAACATCCAAGCTTATGGGAGACACTTTCTTTCAAACCACCACGCCTCATAAAGTATAATCTCACAAAGGCATTGAGCAGTCTTCCACTGAGGTTTTCACATGATAGCATTTCAACCCCAGGCTGCTGAGCTTGGTGAGGACATTGTACAGTGACAGAGAAAGGCTTGGAGCGTGTCTTCCCACGGTTTGGCTTCCTAACTCTTAAGATTATTGGGCTCTGTATTGTGGTAGATCACATCACATTTAGCTTATGTTTCTTGGAAAGAGTATGTGGTTGTGGGAACAGATGTTGAAACTTTAATTCTGGTAGCATAACAATAAAACCAGCTTGTCTCAAAACTTACTATCTAGTCCTGCATGCTAAGTGTTTCAGTTCAGCGCTTAGCATAAAGATACCATTTATTATTTTCTTGGTGTGTGTGTTTGTGTGTGTGTATGTGTGTGTGGTGTGTACATATGCATCATGGCATATGAGTGGAGGTCAGAGGAGGACTTTCTGGAGTCAATTCTTTCCTTCCATTGTATAGGCTCTAGGGCTCAGTCTTATGCTTCACCATGCATACCTTTATCTGTGGACCCATCTTGCCAGCTCAAAAATACCATTTTGATCATCATTACTAAATCTGGCAAAGCGAGATTTCCCCCAACCCCCATTTGAGGAGAAGGGGAAAGGAACAGTATTGTGGATGAAAGAGACAGCAGGATGAAGATGGACCTATTTTTAGGTGTGGGTCACTGCTACCCAGCGTAGAGGAAGAAGCAGAATAAAGAGGCCAAAGGGAGTTCAGGGTTAACTGCGTGGGGCTGCGGGGCAGACGGAAGTGGGAAGCACACTTCAGTGGAAGAACTAAAGCGCTATTAGCAAGCCAGGGCTCAGAGATAATGAAGAAATGCTGCCTGGCTCAGGCCGCACACACAGCCTCTTGTCACGGGTTTGGAAAGCGATGCTGCTAGGGAGAAATTGAGGACCCATGGAAAAGGCAGATGTAATGAATAACCGCAAAAGCAGAAATTGAAATTTATTAGCCACACGGAGTGAGCTAAAAAGCTGAAGGGTCTGGGTTTGAACTCTGCTGTGGCCCAGCTGTTGAGGACTGAAAAGCCAGTTTCCCCCAGCTCTTTCTACAAGGTCTAGGATCCTCGGATAGCTGTCACACAGATTATGCTGCGGAAAAGGTGAGAGCAGCTCAGGCCCTTGGGTGTGGGGCACTAACTTCTGCCCACGTGAGCAAGCCGTTTCTTCCCACTGGCTTCCAGTTTGAACACCTATAGGGTGAGGGTGCTGGGCAAGGAGCCCCAGTACTCAGCTGTCACCTCTCCATGTCTGCAGTAACACACCTTGAAGATTTTCGGTGCCGCTGACAGGGTCGGTGAAATAAAATGCTTTCCAGCTCCATTTTCCCTGGACAGAGGACATTTAACAATCCCCAGTCCTTCTGTGTTGCAGCTGACCAAAAAGTTATGGCCAGCTCTAAGGTACATGCTTACTGTTTTTCTTTCTGAGCTATTCAAAGTCAAAGGTATGTTTTTTCCTTTTGATTTTCTTAGTTCTGAAAGTATCCATTGAGAAAAACAAAACAAAACAAAACAAATGAGAATGAAGTCTGCTGTTCATAGCTACACATTTCCCAGTCAATGGTGGTCAACAGAATTCCTTCCCCCCCCCCCCCCGTTTTATGTTTTCTACTTTGGATTTAATGCTGTGTATTGAAGATTTTTTTTTTACATAATCAATGAATTTCTTCAGTGTATAGCTACATGCTATTTTATTTTAAAATCATTATTGAACTATCAAATGTTAAATTTTTTTTTCACCATGTGGTGTTAAAACAATATTTTAATGAATAATCTTATCTATACATGTTTTACATGTGTGTTTGTTAAGATTCTTTTTTAAAAAATTTTTTTATTTAACTTTTATTGTTTACACTTTATTCATTTTGTATCCTCCCATAAGCCCCTCCCTCCTCCCCTCCCAATCCCACCCTCCCTCCCCTTTCTGCATGCATGCCCCTCCCCAAGTCCACTGATAGGGGAGGCCCTCCTCTCCTTCTTTCTGATCTTAGTCAATCAGTTCTCATCAGAAGTGGCTGCATTGTTTTCCTCTGTGGCCTGGTAAGGCTGCTCCCCCCTCAGGGGGAGGTGATCAAAGAGCAGGCCAATCAGATTATGTCAGAGGCAGTCCCTCTTCCCATTACTAGGTAACCCACTTGGACACTGAACTGCCATAGGCTACATCTGTGCAGGGGTTCTAGGTTATCTCCATGAATAGTCCTTGGTTGGAGTATGAGTCTCTGGGAAGTTGCCTGTGTTCAAATTTTCTTGTTCTGTTGCTCCCCTTTGGAGTTCCTGTCCTCTCCAGCTCTTGCTATTTCCCACTTCTTACATAAGATTCCATGCACTCTGCCCGACAGTTGGCCATCAGGCTCAGCATCTGCTTTGATAGTCTGCAGGGCAGAGGCTTTCAGAGGCCCTCTGTGGCAGTTGTTAAGATTCTTAATAGCAGAATTTTGGGGCTGGGGATGTGTGTATTTGAAATTTTGGACAGACACTCTCCAATCACCTCTTTGGATTCATCAGCTGACCCAGTGTACTTCCCAGTACAACATTTTCTTTGTTGGGAGTCTGACCTATAACAGGCGATCTTTTCTCTCATTGGGAGGTCAAATCTCTCCACTCACGAGGACAGTGTGTTTGTCCCCTGACGGTATCCTCAGATAGTGTGCCTCTCTGCCTCCTACTTTCTTCTTGAGGCAGTGATGTGTGTCTGTATGTGCATGTGAGAGAGAGGGAGAGGGAGAGGGAGAGGGAGAGGGAGAGGAGAGGAGAGGAGAGAGAGGGAGAGCAGATAAAGAAGAGGGAGAGGAGAGGGGAGAGGAGAGGAAAGTGCTAGGTAGTTCCCGAAATTAGAAAATGCTGGTTGGTGTCTCCTACTCAGATATGTACCCTGTCAACCTAATTTAGTTTTTGAAAATTCCACAATTGAGTTCATTTCATTGCTTAACAGTTGTCTCATCAAAGCATAACCGAGTCTTATCAGTCATTTGTACCATAATATGAATTATTTCCTCCCTAAGCAGATTTGCCACGCAAAACTCAGGGAGAGGGGTGGAGGAGGAGAAGGGAGAAAATTACTTTAGTATGGAGACTAAACATTAACTGCTTTCTGCTTAGCATTTTTGGTCACTCTGCCTTCAGAGAGGACGCTCTGAAGAGTGTCCCACCTGGCCATTCTTCTGCTTCATACATTTCTATAGTCTTTCAGGATTTCAGGGCAAGTGTATACTTGGATTCTGACCTTTCACAATGTGGGTCTTCCAGTGTTCAGAGACTCCTCTTCCAAATCCTGCCTCTCAGAGCCACAGCCATAGGAGCTGCCTGTGTGTTGGAGTTTGTCATCCCCTGATTGGGCACATGTACCCAGCACGAATAGCTTTCTATTGCATCTGTGTATGACAAGTTTCTAGCTCTGTCATTGCCTCTTTCAGGCCCCTTTTGCAGTTTTCCTAATTTAAGTTCCCTAATATGAGCACTGATGTCTCAACTGTCCTTAAAAGGCTGCTGCCCATTGGCAAGGGAGATATCCCCTTCCTTTCCCTTGACACTGGCAGTGAGCTGGAGAGCTGGCCCTGAAGGGGTCATGAGAGCAGGAGAGCTAGCCCTGCTCCTCATATCCTGCAGCCCTTGGGAGAGCAGGCCCTGTACCTCACCTGGGCAGCACAATAGAGATGAGCCTGATGGCAGGGACCATGAGTGAGCTGGCCACAAGGACATGAGTGTGGGAGAGCTGGCCCTGAAATGTGTCTGCCCCAGCAGTAATGTGGGCGAGGGAGCGCTGCCCTCCCTTACCCTCATCCCTTGCCACCTATAGCAAGAAAGAGAGGGTCATGACCCTAGGATCAGGGGAGTGGGAGAATTGGCTGTGTTCCTTACCGGCTGCAGCACTCAGGAGGGAAGACATTGCATCTCACCCAGGCAGCAGGCAGAGCTGGCCCTGGTTGTGGGGACTGGCAGTGAGCTGGCCCCGAGGGCGTGAGAGTAGGAGAACTAGAGGACTGACCAGCTCAGATACCACTCAGGCCCAGATCCAGGGTTTTGAATTGGCCCACCTCAATATCTACCCCATTGATGAACTGCAGGAGTGCACTAAGGGGCTGATCCTACAGATCCAAAACGTCAGGATCTCTATGACACAAAGCAACAGCAGAATATCCAAGAGGAATCCCAGTGAGGTTCCACTACTGCTAGAGTAATGTATACCCGTGTTCAAAAGGGTTTGCTGTGAGGCACACTACAGCTTCCACAAGTTTTTTTTTTTTTTTTTTTTTTTTTCTCTGTTGGAGTTGTAAGGGTGGAGAGTGGAGAGTATGAGGGGAGGGGAGATTAGTGGGATTGGGGTCCATCATGTAAAATTTACAGAGAATCAATTAAAAAGTTAAAAAACAAAACAAACAATACAAAACAAAAGTCCAGTGCCACTGGGGGTTTAGTTCCTGTATATAAGTGTCTTGTTTATGGACACTCCTCTTTTTTTGACATGCTTTTTTTTTTTTAAGCCTCTAACAAAAATAGCTCATAAAATGCTTTCAGAATGATAAATGACTAGATTGTTCAAAAGAATCTGTTAATACTTGTCAGATTTAAAGCAAATATTGGTTATAAGAAAGTAAAGCTCGAGAGCTGGGTATATACAGCTCAGTGACAGAGACAGTGACAGCTCAGTGCCCAGAATGTGCAAAGCTCTGGGTTTCACCCCCAGCACCACACACACACAGATCTTTCTCTCTCTCTTAAGAAAGGAGTAAAACTAAAATGTAGTCACCATCTACGTTACTAGAGTTTAATATTCACAATGTGATTTGTGTTTTAAAATGTATGGTGGCTTCAGTTGCTTTAGAAAACAGAGTGTGGGTTTTGTCTTACCTGTCCCTTCATGCGAGCTCTCAGAGGAATGGATACTGGCTTCAGAACTCCTTAGCAAAAAACTACATGTAGATATTTGCACACACACACACACACACACACACACACACACACACACACACGACACACATAAACACATACTCATGCACACTGTACTAGTTGGGCTTCTATTATCATAAACAACGTGACCAAAAGCAGCTCGAGGAGGAAAGGGTTAATTTTGCCTTACAGTTTACAGTCCTTCAGGAAGGGAAATTGGCAGGAACCTGGAGGCAGGGCCCCAGAGCAGCTTTGTGGCCTATTTCCCATGGCTTGCTCAGCCTGCTTTTTCATACAACCCAAGACCATCTGCCCAGGGGTCAACCATTAATGAAAGACATACCCCACAGAGTTGCCACAGGCCTGTCCTTCAGGGGCATTTTCTCCATTAAGATCCCCTCCTCCCAAACATGTCTATATTTGAGTCAGCTTGGCAAAAAGCAAACAAGCAACACACACACACACACACACAAACACACACATATTCAGAAACATGCATACACATTACAGACACATACTTGCATATGGACATACACACACATACAGCACACTCTCTGATGCTGCCTGTATGTGGATGGCCACGTGGAAGCCAGTCTCTCTCTCTCTCTCTCTTTTTATTGCTGATGAAGGATTTAAGCACCTAAAATAAGGATTTATTTATAAGAGATGAAGGTTTAGAAGGGTACAATGGTTTTCACTAGTTTTCAGCAACATTTTCTTTTTTTTTTTTTTTTTCTTTATTAACTACACTTTATTCACTTTGTATCCCCCCCTGTGGTTCTCTCCCTCCTCCCTTCCCAATCCCTCCCTTCCTCCACCTTCTGCATGCATGCCCCTCCCCAAGTCCACTGATAGGAGAGGTCTTCTTTTCCTCCCTTCTGATCCTAGTCAATTAGGTCTCATCAGGAGTGGCTGCACTGTCTTCTTCTGTGGCCTGGTAATGCGGAAGCCAGTCTCTTGACTTACAGTAAAAGGCACAGCTTAATCTTGTTTTCTTTGGTGGCTGTTTGGAAGTGAGGAGACAGAAGTGCTGCATGGCCCTGCTCTGCTGAGGTGGCACCAACGTCACTGAACAAGTCGCTCTGTCGTGGGTGACGAGAGTTGTGTTGAGTTGGGCGAGGCTGTTGTATAATAAGGCTTTGGGCAGTCAGAAGTGGGTGTCCCTTGGTCACTCACTTTAAGAGTTGTCCTGTGCAGATGCTGAGGCTTGGCCAGGACAGAGGTGGACATGGATGGCCCCGGCATCACTGCTTCCCAGTAGCTGGGATGTACCCATCACACTCCAGTTCTCCGGCCAGCTTTTTAAAATGAGTAGCTTTCTTGCCCTTGAATTTGGGTGCAGTTTGTGTGGTTTTTCACCTGAAACTCAAGCAACTAGAACTCTCATCATCTTGAACTAGCAAAATGTGGTTCATCTCAGCCCCAGGCACACCCCATGCTGTTTTGGTAGTAGGCCAGCATGTTCTCCTTAATATCATGCAGTATCAGTGAAGCTTCTCTGTATTACAGTGTGTATACGTGTGTGTGTTTGTGTGTGTAGGTGATATGTATGGCCTTCATAGTGGTAGGATGCTTGCAGTATCAGGGTTCAGTTAAATTGATGTATATTATCCAGATGACTTGATTTTGAAGCTGAGTAGGATCCAGCGGGGTACAGGGGCCTGGGTGGGGAGGCTCAGCATTGGGCTGGTGTCACTACGTTGCGGTGACAGGAGAAGGAACATCCATAAGCCTAGAAAAAATGCAATTCATGTCTTTGGCCAAGAGTGTGTTCCTGTGTCACAAAGAACTCTCCAAGCCGGTTAAACAAGGCAGGGACCCTGTAACAGGAAAGTGAAGGGTCTGCAAAGGCCGTGCAGAAAGAAAGAAAACAGGGCCATTATGTTCTGGGAAAGCTACCCAGCCCTTCTTAGGAAAAACAAAAATTGCCATTATAAGTGTGATTCCATTTTCGCCATTGCAGTGGCACTGGAAGCGGCTCGCATCCAACTGGGATGGCTTGTAGAGAGAAATCTGTTAGTATCTATCCAAATGAAACTGCGTACACGAGTTCTCAGAGCGTGCACTGACCCCACCAAGAAGAGTACCCGCTGAAGTGCTGTTTGTGACACACTGTTCAGAACTCTGACCTTGGAGAGTCTACTTCCTGAAGAAAGTGCCAAGCACCTGCACACCAGACTGAGAGGCACTTGAAAAGAGCTGAAAGGAAGTCAAAGACTCATGATTTAGAAAGTCAAAGTGCGGAGACATGATTAGTTGGCTCTATTTGTGCGTCCTGTACACGTGTAGGGGTGGAGAGGCCACGTGGTTCTCTGTCAGTGAGGAGAATGAGGCAGCCTCGAGAGAAGCTTCCCACTTCATGCAGCTTTGTGGTTTTCAGTGTTGTGGATCACCCTGATTCTGCCGACCTTTCTGAGAACACGTATCGACACTGTACCGCTGACTGACACAGTAACTTTAAGTTAGAAGGTAAAGGGTGAATTCATCTGGAACCACTTCATCCCGTGACACCCTATTCTGTCTTTCAGCATTCACCAACATCTGAATAAATCTGATGCCTCAGGGAGACCAGGAAGACCAGGGATCCTTCGTGTGCTCCCTGAACCGCTAGTCTCCAGAATCAAGTGTCCACCCTAGAGCGGATGGCTTTGGAGGAGCTGGCTGACTTTGGATCTTGTTTGCATAGCTCACAGGGTGCTCTGACTCAGCTGCGCTCCCTAATGTGTGGGGACCTCGGTTCCCCACCTCTGCGGTGGAAGACTGTTGTCACACCACGGTTTGATGTTGGCCGCTCCAATGTACAATGGCATTTCTAGTTTTCAGAGACCCAACTTACTAACCAGCATCTTTCCTAAGGCCCTCAACAGAACCAGGTAAAGCTGGCTAAGGTTACCCCTGTCCATGTTTCACTTTGACACCCCGCCTCCTCCTGAAAAGGCTCTGGCCTGCTGTTTTCTGATATCTGTCTCCTGGGCATAGGTCTTTAGGGCAAACTCTTTTGTTCTCACACACACACTCAACGCAGTCCTGAGACTGCTACTCTAGGCTTTTTTAGGTCGCCTTCCCTTGCAGTTGAGAGAAAGGGGGTGAGTTTGATGGTGGAGTTTGGAAGCTCCAGTGTCTGGATCATCAGGGGTCTGGTAATAATGGCTTGTCCAGGAGGCAAATTTGTGTCCAGTGCCCAGGCCTAGGTGGGGCTTCTCTGCCTTCCCCTGTCCTAACTCAGCATTCCTGTAGCTGTGGTGGATTCCAGAGCCTTTGGCTGACTTCATCCAAGAGAAGCTGGGACAATTTACAGTCCCGGGTGTATAAAACATGCCCCTGTCCTGCATGGTGTTTACTTAAGCAGCCATCAGGACCTGCAGCCAAGCGACTTCAAAGGCTCTGGGTCGGGTAGTTTACAGTCAGTCTAAGAAATGACAAGAAGGCTCGGGTTTACGTGTATTCACATACTTTAATGGAGAAATATTCATACAGAGTGAATCGCTCAGTTGCTATGGGGAGACAGAATGCTTTTTGAAAATGTTTCTCTTTAAAGCCAAAGATAAATCACTTTTCAATGTGGAGTGGAAGCAGAAGGGGAAGGAGCCCAGACCTCGGAGGCTGGATTTCCCCAGACATGACTGCTGCTTGTGTACCCACAGCCCAGAACAGCTGGGGAGTGTGAGAAACCGGAGAAAGGGCTCTTTCGCTTTAATCCAACCTGCCGCTTTCCTGGGCCCGTTTTACTGTATTTCTGGGCGGCCAAGGGACAAAGGCTGTTGACTGATACGTGCAATTACCTCCTTTAATACTGCTCTCAACTGTCGGCCCTGACTGACAAAAGTGGATGAGGTTTAGTTAAGGTCTGAGAAAATGTTCCATTAATAAAAGCCATTCCCATCCTGGTGCACCCCCCCCCGCTCCCCCCGCCCCTCAGGCCTTTTCATCTATTTTCTAGAAAGATAAGGTTTGCTGATGGAGAGTTAGGAGTGCTGCACGCTGTGGACATTGGAGACGCTACAGCCTCCCTGTAGACGCTCTCCACAGCCTACGTGGCCCATTTGCACCTGGAGTGGAGGATGAATTCGGATCACGGGACAGGGTTTCCCCAAGAGCCAGAGGTGGTTTTAAAAAAGTTGAACCAGGTTTTTCTTGGTGTCTGTCCTCCATTGGTTTCTTGTAGCTAAAAAATAAAGAGCAGGGAGAGTTTTTCCTCTGGCTCGATGTTCTTATTCCCCTGTTGAAGAAGCTGTAGATAGAAACCTGTTCCCACCCAGAAGGCAGCGGGCAGGCCGGACAGATGCAAAAGCAGGGAGGAATCCAGTGAGGTGGTCACTGCAGCCACCAGGTCTGCCTGTCCACACTGATGACAGACGAGGCCCCTGAAGGACATACGATGCCTTAATGACTAGTGTCCTTTGGAAAGCAGAAACAGACCCTGTAGGGAGATGTCCTAAGAGGAAACGAGTGACCTGGAACTGGGGTGGCATCCCTGTTTGACAAGCCCACCTGGCTGGCCTCCATGCAGGCAGACCATTGGAAGCCACCACATCGCCACGGCTTGGTAGCTGTGGCCGGAAGGCCCCACAGGCTACACAGGGTGTGAGGAGCCAGCCAGGGAGACTGATGAAGGTAACTCGGGACAGGAGGGAGACTGGCCCCCTTCAAGCTCAATGTAGCTTCTCTCTGTCAGGCTTCCATGGTGCTACACTCAGTTTTTATTGTGCAGTATGTCACACGATGACGTCTCCATGCTGTATGCAGCAGCAATCCCGTGGCAAAGGTTATTAGGGAGTCTGAATGAAAGCCAGGGGCTCTGAGAAGTGGAACCTGTTTAGAGCCTCAGACCCAGGACATAACACATGCTTTTCTTTCAAGTTTCTGCAGATGTGAAGAAACTGTCTTCTCTGAGGAAAGCCTGCCTTTCCCTTGCTCCCTCTCTGCTCTCTGTAGGGGCCCTGGAGACTGGTACCCAGGTTCACCTGGCAACAGCAGTGGAACCTCCAGCTGCTCTGCTGTGTGGAGAAACACGCTGAGGTGGGAAGTTGGGAGCATGTCTGGGAAAGCACACAGCTTCTTGTCTCAGGTAAGGGAGGTGAGTGCTCAGAGCAGGCCAGGGGTGCAGGCTCCCCTACATTACCCCCAGTGTCTGTATGAAGTTAAGTATCTTTTTCAGCTCAGAGAATGGGGTACATGAACCCTGAATTCTGGGAAGGGAGAAGCATAGAAATCTGTTTGTCCTTAACCAGGGTTTGAAAAGACAGGAGAGAATAGGATGTTCAGCCTTCCTGGAGATATAGCTTTCCCCAAAGAAAGGGATGTAATGTGGATGCCAGCAGACCCAAGAGGCCGCCGCAAGGGCGCCTTCTTCTTCATGGAGTCCCTTTTGTGACCACTCTGTTGCAGACTTAACTAGAGTTCAGAACTTCTCGTAGGGCGGGAGGATTTTCAGATCAAAGGGTTCCCTACCTGGCCTTTTCATGGCACAGAGAGATCATTTCTAAGCAAGGGACAGCTAGCTCTGAGGGAGCTAGGGTCCGGTTAGCTGCATCTTCGGGGGATGGCAGGTATTGTGGCCTGGTGACGTGCTTCTACATATAAGTGGGGTGCTGCTGCTGCTGTTACTGCTGCGGTGTGACCCAACAGGAAGAGGTGATGATTGGCTACAGCAGGTGGTGAGGGGCTCAGCTGCCGCCACAGTGACTCAGTGTGCACCTCACACCACAGACAGCACACAGCCAACGGGATCTCCGTAACAATGCTGCGAGCTGAGGCGAGCTTAGAGTCACACTTGAGCCAGGACTGAAATCTGGGCTGCGAGTCCCTCTCTGGGAACTTCTGCTCAAGTCAGCGGCGAGTCCGTTACGTTTTGTTTCACCTTGGAATCAGGCCTGCTGTGGAGACCATAGTGTGTGAGATGCATGTGTCTAGGTATGCACTCACGTGGTTATGAGCAGAGGCCAAGTGATGGCATTTGGCATTCTGCTTCATCACTTTCTGTCTAATTTTCCTGAGACACTGGTGTCATACAAGCCCAGATATCTTCCTACATTTGTTCCTCCCAGCCCTGGAGTTGCTGGTTATGTGTGACCACACCCAACTTTCATAATGATGCTCATATTCAAACTCAGATTGTCAATACTCTCAGCCACTGAGCCATCCCCTGGTCCCCCACTGCTGAGTTGATGATATGGTCAGACCTTGGCCCTGCTCGTCTACCTGAGGGATGTGTGTTCGGTGAGATGGCAGGGTAGGGAGGAATAGAGAAGCTTGGGAATTGAGAAGAAGCTGATGGTGCTAGGCAGATGGCAGAGTGTGCTTGGATTAGCAGTCTTCTGAGGACAGAAGGGAGGCCGACAGCCCTAACTGCCCCAGAATCGGTAGTGAAATGTTTTCTTGAATGAACTGAAGAAGTCTCCATCCTAGGGGATAGGGTGAGCTGGCACTGGTACTGGGAGGGGAGCATTTCTGACTCTTTGTTGAGGGGGACTTCCTTCAATGCTTTCAAAAAAGCAGGCAGAGAGGCAGGGCTGGCAGTGTGCCCCGGGTCTGGGGCACACTGGGCTGAGCACACAGCAGGCAGGCGTGGTCGCTGACCTGTGGGAATCAGATAGGCTCAAGTCTGGTGTCAAGAAGCGCTGACCCACTGCAGAGAAGGACCAGGTGCACTGGGAGAGCGCATCTGAACTATGCAACCTTGGTGTTTCTTTTCAGACCCAAAGTTAGGACCTCTTTATCTACAGTTGTGAATCTGCTATGCTTCCAGCTTCTAGATTCTGGAAAAGGGACCAAAGTGATCCCTCACAAGTAGAATTTGGAGACCTGTAAGATTTTCTTGGCCTTGGCAAACATTTGTTGATAATTTGTCACCTGCTTGTTTTCTAGAGTCCTCACGGAATTCACAGGAGCAATGGCAACCGGTTGCATTCCTCTACGGGACAACACTTCTCTTCAAGATAAAGTCAGGCTTCCATGAGGGTCCCTACTCTGGGGCTCACAGGCACGTGAACATCTTCCTCAGCAACACATTCCTGAAGATGAGTGTCTGAGAAAATCCATCAAGTACACATCACCTTACTTGACAAGGCTAGCACAGACTGAGGTCCAGAAGTATTTTTTGCTGAACAGCTGTTTTTACAGTAGGAACAAGTGTGGCGATGTCTTAGCTTTACAGCTGCCAGACCGATACCAGTTTTGATCTCTATGGGGTATCAAGTGCGGATGTTGGCACTATGAAGAAACGGTTGAGATTTTTTGTCTCCTCCCTTCTGTTTCTCATCAGTTTTCCTCCCAAATGATGGTAGTGGTAGCCGAACACCAGTGATCAGCACAGGCCAAGCATCCCATTTTGCAGATGGGCCCAGTGAAGCACCAAGACTACCTGCCTCATGAACTGGGGATCGTGGAGCCCAGGACATCAGCAGGCATGACCAGAATGCTTTGTCTAACACATGGCTCACATCCCTCAGGGGATAGCCTGTGCTTTGCTGTACACAGTGACCTTACAGAGCCCTGTATGTTCCCAGGAACCACATAGCTGTGTCAGTCTCTGTCCACCCTGAATTCTAATATCTCCTGGTCATGAACCTCACAGTCCTAATGCCAGGTGTCCCCTGTAAGAAAAAGGATCGGCACTTTGCTAGCTCTGCTACTGCAGTTTTTCACTTGGCCACCTGCTGCCTTCCCGCTTGGCCCACAGGCACACATCCTCTTCGCTTTCCAGACGTTTCACAAGTGCCGCTGCTTCACCATATTCTTGCAGTTCCAGAGTTTCGTGGGACTTGTCAGTTTTGTTGAACAATGGAAGGACAGAAAATCTTAAGCTTGAAGATGGGTGCAGTCCTGTGGGGTCCGAAGATGTGCTCACAGCCCTGAGAGTGGGCTCACATAGAATGCTTGTGGTACAATGAAATGTCCTCAGCCACTCAGGTCTTTCCTGTGGACATCTGATTGCTGCTGCTGAGAGCCAAGCCCAAGTCCAAACTTTTTTTTTTCCTCTTATGCCTCTTTGTTGTTTTCTGATCATTAAGAAGAGAAAAGATTCAGATCACCCTCAGAAAGGAAGGTTCTGATTATGCACAAAAATTGGGGTCCCAGGAGAAGAGAATTGGGCCATTGTAAATAGAAGAGACTGTGGCTCTCCCTGAAGATCTGTACTCTGGTAGGGAGGCTGCAAGGGGCCCCCTGTTCATGGAGGCATCAAGATGCTCACTGTTTGGGCCTCCTTGCTGTGCACCTCACCTTGTGTCCAGGTGCTTCAGCTTCCCCGTCCCCATAGAAAAGGAATGACTCTCCAAGCAGGTAGACCCTACCCATTTGACCAAGTAGCCAAACAAGGGTATGGAGGTGACTCCCTCAGTTCCCATGAATGTGGAAAGCCTTGACAGGGACACATGGGGTCAAGGCAGAGAGGAAGGACAGGAAAGGAAAACAGTGGAGGCAGAAGACAGAGCCCATGTTCAGAAAAGAAAGGCTGGAAGGTATACCGTGGGCACTGGGGCTGTGCCAGGGCATCCACAAGAAAAGCACTGAGGCAATGAAGCCGAGTGCATGTGGCTGGGTTTTGATGTGAAGGTTCACCTCTGTGTCCCAGGGTGCTTGAATCTACCCACCCTGGAGTCAGCTCCCTGCCTTTGGGCCCACTTCCTTGTCTCTAAGGCTATTGTTAGAGGCCCTGGAGCCTTTTTCTTTTTTCTTTTTTTTTTTTTTTCCCTTTCAGACATAGGGCCCTGAACCTGCCTGAGCACTCTCAAGTGATGTCAATCTTCCTGGAAGATTTTCTCTTGCTCCATTCCCACCCTTGCCACCCAGTTTGTGTCTCTCTTTTTCATATTTCAGTACTTCCCAATGTGAGAGAGTGTTATTTTCTCGCCTCCTGATGCTAGCTAGCATACAGTGAGCATTCAGTACAGTTTGATGGTGGAATGTCCCCAGTCTAGCATTCATGTGTTTTTCAGGCAGTGAAGAGTCAGTGGAGTCTAGAAAGAGTAGCGGGCAGTTCTCCCGCGTGTGTCTCGAAGGTTGATTCAGGCTTGTTTTTAGAGCAAGCCAGCACTGTGGCGCTGACCCCAGCAGCCTGCAGCCTCCTATGCCTGCCTGTCCCTACACGGCATTTTCTCCCTTTGTCACTTTGCTCCCCTTACAAGGGGTAGGGCAACCTCTTGGAAGTTTTGCTCTATAGCAAGACAAATAGAATGTTTGAATGGCACTGTTCAAATGAGTCGTCAACGACCGTAGTGTCAACGCTCACACCACCACACTATGCATGAGCTTTTTCCAAAAGGGTAATGTGGAGCCCGAACAAGGCACGGCTGAAGTTGTTGGGCGCTAGTTGTCAGTCCTACGTGCATTCCACATCATTTGTATCTGAGCTGCTGGAACCACTGCATTTCTTTGCAGGAAGAGCTTGAAGTGGGTGTGTGTGAGTGTGTGAGTATAGGGTGGCGGAGGGGCGGCAAATGCTCAGTGCAGACAGCTGGCTGGGGGCCTGGCCACGCAGTGTTAAGCTTCAGCGGAGCTGACCCCGGTGGGATCCATGATCTGAGCCCTTGCTTCACAGTTCCCTTTGAAGAGTGTGGGTCCTGAAGACCAATCCCATGCTGATATCTTGGGTCGGTGTGTGGGAGCGGTGTCCCTCCAGGCCTTAGGCCTTAGCGTCTGTGCATCTTGGAGCTGAACTTTAGGACTAGATTCCTTTACCCTCCAAACACAGTTAGGTCACATTTTCGTCTTTGTTCATTTCTTTCGATGATATGAGCATGAGGGTGCACCCAAAGCCGTGAGCAATTTTCAATGGTATGCTCTGAAAGTGCTCCTTCCACTTTAGACTGTGAAAGCCATTTAGAAGCCATTCCCACAAGGCTCACCCACGTCCACATACAAAGTATCTGCCCACAACAGGCGGGGTGAGTGCCTTCCTAGTGTGGTAGCAAGGGGGAGTATTCTGTTATTCAGCACATTTGACTGTGCATGCCGTACCGGGAGCCTCAGGCAGAGGCTGGTGATGAAAGCAAACTAGGTCCTCAACACTGCTGCCCACAAGACGTTCACAGTCTAGTGCAGTTGACAGGTGTGCAGCAGTACCAAAAAAGATGTGTGTTTGACGTGTTCTGAACCTAGGGAAGCTAACGAACGTGGGCTTTCAACGGAGCGTGAATGAGGAATGGTAATGTTTCCTGGGGTGGGCCGTTGACGAGCGGGCATGCTAGGGAGGCGGGGCCAAGCACACAATGACCGACAGGAAACACTAGAGTGTGCAAGCCACGTGTGCCAAATAGTCTGTTAGTTTAGGATCTGGATGTGTTAGTATGCGTTCAGCTGCGGGGCAGGAGGCAACATCTGACGAGCATGCGCGTGTGCGAGCGTACCCTCATGTTCCAAGGTGGGCCAGTCACAGATTTCAGTGGCTCAACTCTGTCATTGAGGACTAAGTGCTGTCCAGCACTCAAGGGACCTGGGCCCCAGTAGTTTCTTTCCTTAGTAGATTGTGCCTTGGTCATGACAAACAAATGTGAGCTACTTGACTGTTCATCTTCATTAGTATCTTTTCCCTCAGTGAGGAAAAGCTTTAAGAAACCCAACACCAGCCAGACTCATCCTTAGGACCGAGTGGTAGAAGTGGACCCCATATTCAACTCTTCAACCGTTCGCTGTCAAGGGGTGTGCACCCACCATGTCGTAGCCTTGTCTTAAATGGGCGTGCCTAGGATATACAGGCCTGTTTCTTCTGAGCCCTTGCCCAGGTGGAGCGTGCTGGAACAGAAGCAGGCCTCTGGCAGGGATCAGGAACTAGGGGTTGCTGAGGAAACTGTTTGCTGGGGTAGATGATGGATGCTCTTGTAGAGGGGCAAGCCGCAGGGCCAGGGTCAGCCTGTCATGTCAAAGGAAAAAGCCCCATTGGCAGTGTAGAGTTTGGTTTTGTGACTCAAGCTGGAAGCAAATGGCGTCATGAGAACCCAAACATCTCCATGGACTACTACCTCTACTATTAAGCCACATGTTTCTGGGTGAATGGAGACATTTTAGGGCAGGGAAGGACCCAATGCAGAGTAGGGGCTTTCTACCTGCATTTGTCAAGACCCTCATGAACTGTGGCAAGCCCAGACTTCTTGGGGAGTTGAGGGGACTCCGTGGTCCACTGAGAGGGACTGTGGTGATCAGAATGCAAGGCAGAGCTGGGCATGCCTCTGAAGTTGGATGTTCAAGATGTTCATTTTACAAATGTGGAAACTGGGACCCAGGCAGGTGGAATGACCCATCGAGCCTGGACTTGCTCTTGCTCCTCTGGTGTGTACCCGGGTCTCTCTGGTGAGTCTTGTTCTGGGCCACTCAACAGGACCTCTTTTCTCATTCTTCACACCAATTCTATTGTTGAGCATAAAAAATTCTAGACTTTAAAATACAGGTGATACAGGTGAGCACAATGTTTTTAGCTCCTTCACTTGGGTCCTAGCTTGAATGGGATCTTTTCCTTTCTCTCTTTGAATCGGGCTTTTATGAGGAGGAGGCCCGAAACCTGCAGGGCACTGGGAACATGAGAGGAAAGGAGGTGTTCTTTTTCATTTAAAAAAAAAATTTTGGAGAGTGGGGGAGTGCTTTTATGAGGACTCCAAGGCAAAGAAGACTCCAACTCAGACTAAAATCACTGAACACAAGGGGCAGCTGCAGTGAATTGTTCAGAGGGAGATTCTCTTGCTATATTTTTCTCGACATGCTATACTTTCATTTACCCTGACTCTTCACCCCTTCCCTGGTCTTCTATGGACTGTGTTGCTTTTTGCCATGAACAGACATATACCATGGTGAATGAAACCTTGACAACGTGCCTCTTCAGACAGCATTTCTTGGAACAGAAGGCACAAAATAAGTGAATAAAAGATTGTTGGAAAACACAAGGGTGAGGTCTGAACACTAAGCTCTTTCTGACAAGGTACTTTAACTGGACTTCTGGCTACTTTTTTTGGATCTTTTATCCACCACACTTCTCTACCCTTATTCTGCCCTTCCAACCTTCACAACACTATGAGAGAAGGTTAGAGGGGAAAATGGATTACTTCCTGCTGATGTGCTTTGGGGAAGTTTGATCTTTGCCATCAGGCTATTCAATTTCTTCTGATTGTCTCTCTGCACACAACCGTTTGATAAACAGCAAGCAATCACAACAGCAACCAACAACCAGCAGCCTCAGGAGCAGCAGATGGCACAGGCCCCTCTTGTGGCTCTAGCATTTAGACGACCTCTTGAGAGTCCCCAGAATTCTAAATGTCATACACTTGCAGAAACTGTCTGCAGCTGGAAAAAATCATGCCCCTGCCAGAGCAGGAAGCAAATCATAGTCGGCTGCTGTGGACAGTATGAGGAAGTACAATATCTCACACCTGGGATTAAAATAAACTATTCCCATTAACATGTCTGTGTTTTCCTTACTACATGGTACCAAATAACCCCAAGTCTGTCTATGTCAACTTTGCTTTCAACAATATTAAATTATATATGTGTATATATAGATACACATTTTTTTTTTCTGGTATTGTGTCAGACACACTAAAGGTATGTTGCATGTAGAAGGTGGGAGGAGACTGAGCTAAGTATTGATGAGGGAGTCTTTGCTACGGTAACATAGATGATTTGTTTCCACAAAACAGTGAAAAGAGAAAAATTGTATGTGCGCACACATGTGACTGTGTGAGACTATTTTAGCCTGGAGAAACATGGAAAGAAATGTAATTATACAGAATCTGAGTTGATGTGGGCCAGGTTGGAAGGTGCTGAAGGGGTAGAGATGAGTAGAAACAGGAAGAGCAAACACAATTTAAGAAAATAGTTATAGTGATCGGACAGCTCAGCAGTTAAGAGCACTGGCTGCTCTTGCAGAGGACTGGTGTGTGAGTCCCATCACCCGTATGGCAGGTCACAGCCATCTGTAACTCCAGTTCCAGGGGATCTGATGCTGTCTTCTGGCCTCCTCAGGTACTGCATTGGATGTGGTACACAGACACACACTCAGGCAAAACACCTGTATGCATAAAATAAAACACTGATACAGATGAGGGACTGGTCTGCCTGTGTTCCTAAGAGGATCCTGGTCTTGACTAGTGGGCTACACAGCATTGCAAAGGAGCCTTGAGTGAGGACATACTATATATTTTTTTGAATTGAAGGTGCTGGCCTGCTGGAACTGCTGTCCCCTTTCATTTTCATTTCACCTTTGTCATTTCCCATCCACTGCTTGCATTCTCCTGCCATCTTCATGTCAGTGATGGCTCAATTATAATTGGAAATGTGTATATAATGTGCATAATTATATACACAATTATAGTGAGGTTAGTTAGAAATTACACAGTTTGTTGTGAAGTATAAATATCCACCTGAAAAACTCCATATTTCCATCTTGTCATGATGCAAAGGGACTCTTCCGTTCTGGGGAGGGAATGCTGAACAACTCAGTGTCAGCTGATGTTTTAAGCTCACAGCTTACAGACCCTGCCAAAAGCCAGGACTGCTTCTCTGGTTGCCCAGCACAATTTGCTGTTTTCTGCTGTGAGATAAATACTGAATGATTCCTCCAGGAACCCCCTCCCCCCAACACACACATACTGGTGGCAGGAAAACACCGGTCCTTTTTAGTCCTTACCATGGTCCAGGAGAGCAGCAAGTACAGGTTTGTGAGCACATAAAAGAGTAGGAAACTGAGGTACAAAGGCAGTAAGGAATCCTCTCAGGGTGAGTCTGCTGAGCCAAGTTTTGATTGCGTTACTTGCTGCCATAGCCACGATCGTCATAAAAAAGAAAATTCCCTTTTATACATAAGCCATGTAAGGAGAGAAAGTTGGGTCTTTCTAGCATCTTTTAGTTGATTCTTTTACAATTTCATATATGTATGTAATGTATTTTGATCCTATATCTTCTCCCATCCGTCTTCACTCCCTCTGTATCTTCTGTTTCTTCCAGTAAGCCACCTCCAGCTTTTTTTTTTTCCCCTTTTATGACCCACTGGATTTCGTTTTGGTGGCTGCATGACCACAGGTGTGGAGTTACTTACTGGTGCATGAGTAACTTAGCGATAACCATGCTGCTGAAGAAAAATGGTTCCCTCTCCCCCAGCAGCCAGGAGCTGCCCATCTTGCATCCCATCCATGCTAGAGTGTTGCTGGATTCAGTCTTTCCCAGATCGTGGCCAGGTGACATGAAGTCAGTGCTGTAACTTCATGAGGACAGCAGCCATGTCATGTTGAGGGGACAGCATCACAGGTCTCCCATCCTACATCTCTTAGCACCTTCCCAGCAACTCTGCAGAAAGTTCCCCGAGCCTTGGAGGGGGTGCCCCAGACATCCATGCTAGGGCTCAGCACTCAACAGTCACTAATTCTCAGCACTTCAGCAGGGCATGAGTCTGCAATAAGCATTAACCTGTTGACCTTGATTTTTTTTTAAACAAACCTGCTTTATTTAGTATTATTAAATGCTTCTACTTCCCTTCCAACCCCCTAACACCAGGTAGGAGGGAAAGAAAGTTAATGGGGGTGGGGTGGAGTTCTCTCTGCTACTTCCCACTGGGTAGGGTCATATGATTCTTTGGGGGCAATACCAGTATCAGTTGTCCAGAAATCCAGACGTCCAGGTAACCAGCAAATCAGCAAACAGCAAATGCAGCAGGACTTGGAATTTTAACGAAAACACGTTTACCTATGTTTACCTATCATAAACCAAAACATCCACAACATTGCCCACTGCAAAAAGACACTCTTTTGACCCATGCAGAGACCAGCACTAACCTACGTGGTAAGTTTATGGCCCATTTGTGTTGAGAAGTGATGTGCAGATTCTGTTGCTCTGGAGACTTTCACCTTTCTGATCCTGCAGGCAGGAACAGTTTGTGCACCCACCCAACCTCAGGCTTCTCTGGGACAAACGTCAACCTTTTAATAGGCTCCCTCTAACAGCCTCCTTTCATCCACTCCAGAGAGCGCCTACCTTTGTCACTGTCTTGGATTAATTTTCTGCTACTGTGATAAAATACTGTGGCAAAAGCAGCTTAAGGGAGAAAGGGTTTATTTCAGCTCACTGTTAACAGTCCATCACAGTAGCAGGCCACACCATAAAGAGAATGATGCAACTGGCCATGTGGCATCCACAATCAAGAAACAGTAAACAAATGCCTATCTCTACTTAGTTCCTCCATTTATACTGTCCTAGGCTCCAGCCGAATGGTGCCACCTGTGGTGGGCAGGTCCCTCTAGCTCAATTATGAAATCAAGACAACCACTCATAGATAAGCCTACCGGCCAACCCTGTCCCGACAATCTTTTCACTCAGACTCCTTTCCCAGATGATTGTAGATTGTGTCAAATTGACAAAACCGCCACAATCAACCAGCTCCCAGAATACTCCCTCTTAAAGACACATCTACCACTCTGTTGGGGCAGTGAGTGGTAGCGCTTTGTGTGCTCAAAGTCCAAAAATACTAGTAAGATGGGGGTCAGGAGAGGACTTGATGTAAACAGACTTAGGGCTTCCATTGCTGTGAAGAGACACCATGATCAAGGCAACTCTTATAAAGGAAAACATTTAATCGGGGCTGATTCACAGTTTCAGAGGTTTAGTCCATTATCATCATGGCGGGAAGCATGGCAGCATGCAGGCAGACACGGTGCTGGAGGAGCCGAGAATTCTACATCTTCATCTGAAGGCAGCAGGGAAAGACTGTTCCACACTAGGCAGAGACTGAGCACCTGAGTCCTCAAAGCCCTCCCCCACAGTGACACACTTCCTCCAATAAGGCCACACCTTCTCCAACAAGGCCACACCTCCTAATAGTGCCACTCCCTGTGGGCCAAGCCTTCAAACACAGGAGTCTATGGGGGCCGTCCCTATTCACACCACCGTACAGACTAAACTTATTCCCCCCAAGGGTAGTATCCTTTTGTGCAGTAGCAAGAATTGGAAAAATCTTCCAGTGCAAAGGAACACTCATAGTCGTGTCCTGTGGCCTGAAATTAAAAAGGCAGCAGTGGTTTACATAATGAGTTCGAGTCCTGGGGCAGCCAGTGGTATGTAGAGAGACTGTCTCAAATAATGCCCCTTTGCACCACCCTTCCCCCCCCCACCAAAGAGGCAAGGTGGACTTTTCTTCCTGGTTTGGGCCTTCCACCAAGCCTGAGGTCTCCCAGAAGTAAAAGCGTTTGCTCCCCTTGGAAGCATGCACTCTGACACACGGATTTTCTCTGAGTGCCAGGGCCATGGGTCCTAGAAACTCTTGCTACATCAGTAACTAATTGATGTGTTGACTTCAACTGTTTCAGCAGAACAGAAGGCTGATAATTTCTGCTGAGTCAACCAGGAAAAAAATCCAACCACACTTTGATCTCTCCCTGCTTAGTGGAAAACTCTTGGGTATCTGACCAGATAAACTGGAGAGAATAGCAAAAGAAGCCACGGTGTGGGACTTGATCACAATTTTATTACCAACTAATTTTAGGGTAAAATCGATGCTTAAACTATTGTGATCTGATTTTTGAGATTATTGTGTATGTGGCCACACTATTCTGTATTATAGGAGATCATTCATAATGAATTCAAAATTTGGATTGGGGCCTGGAGAGATGGCAGCTAAGAGCACTGTTTGCCCTTCTGGAGGACCCAGGTTCAGTTTTCAGCACCCACACTGTGGTCCACAACTGTCTGTAAGTCCAGTTCCAGAGGCTCTGATACCCTCTTCTGGCCTCCACATGCACCAGGAACAAGTGCTTCTCACACTCATAGGCAAACAGTCATACACATAAAAACAAAAAATCTCTATCTGGCATGTTGATACATGTAGTTCCAGCACTCAGGCGGCTGTGACAGATCTCTTTGAGTTCAAAGCCAGCCTGGTCTATATAATCAGTTCCAGGGCAATCAAGGTTACATAGTAACCCTTGTCTTAAAACAAATTTGAATTGTTATGGGATTTTTCTGGAAATTGGGTGCACCAGAAAAGTATAACATTAAGAGAGGTAACAGAGAGAGAGAGAGAGAAAGAGAGAGAGAGAGAGAGAACCTCAAACCAACCAACCAAAAATTGAATCCACAGGTCTTGTCCAGGTAGCCACACCTGCTGTGAATTTATGATTCCACTTCCCAGGTCAAGTCCACAAGTGCCCTTCTCCATCTCCCACCTCTTACAATCTTCCTGCCCCACTTCTGAAATGTCCCCTGGGCTTTAGAGAGGGAATCACTGGAGGTCTCATTTTTGGTTGAGTACTCAGCACCCATTCTTATCACTCTGACCAGTTATAAATCTGTATTGACTACTGCCATATATACTTTTTTGGTATATA
Source organism: Psammomys obesus (assembly GCF_907164565.1). Taxonomy (NCBI): domain Eukaryota; kingdom Metazoa; phylum Chordata; class Mammalia; order Rodentia; family Muridae; genus Psammomys; species Psammomys obesus. The sequence continues at coordinate 28,297,513 of NW_026596073.1, forward strand.
TATTATAACCCATAATATGTACATATACATATCTTCTCCATCAAAGGTGGATAGAAGCCCTCGTCTAAGGGCATTTCTGTAAACATTTAGAAGGCAGTCTGACTACAGGTCTGTTTAGCAAAAACATCAGTAATACACTTCCTTACCAGGATCTGTGCCTCCTCAGCCATAGGCTTTTGACCCAGTTATATAGTTCCTGACGTGAATTTCTTCCCATGGAGCAGGTCTCAAATTCAACCAGAAAGTGATTTGTTTACCACCAAACAGTCTTGCCATTATTGCAACTGTGAAAGTATCTTGCCTGGCAGCTCAGTATTTATCTTAGTTACTTCTCTATTGTGGTGATGAGATGCCATGACCAAAGCCACTTACAAAAGAAAGCCTTTCATGGGGGGCTTGCTTACAGTGGCAGAGGGTGGGCCCATGACCATCATGTTGGGAAGCCTGGCAGCGGGCAGGTGGCCTGGCATTGGACCAGTAACTGACAGCTTACATCCTGATCCATTATAAGTTGGAGGCTGATAGCAAGAAAGACTGGGCCTGATATGGGCCTTAAAAAAAAAAACTCAAAGCCCACCCCTGGGACACACCTCCTCCAACAAGGTCATGCTTTTAATCCTTTCTAAACAGTCCACCAACAGGGAACCCGGCATTCAAATATGCGAAAGCCATTCTCACTCAACTTGCCATTGTTATCGTAGCCTCAGGGTTCCTAGCTGAGGAAAACAGGCTGCACAGTGCTTCCGCACACTGTGGAGTCTGGCCAGTCGGGAGTAGAATTCCAGCTTGATTTTTTTCTCTGTCCTGTAGCCAAAGTGTGTGGAGTCTTCAGCAATAGGGTCTTACTGTCCAGTTGTGGTGGGCATCTGGGAGCAATGGCACTAGCCTGTACTGTTTGGAAGACATCTGCGGCTTCCCCGGGCTTTCCTTACGAGCAATAAAGGTCGAGTGTTATGAAAATAGTGTAGGTGTTTGAATGTTTCCTTCCAGAGGTGCTGGAGACAGCGGTGTGTGCGGAGTGACCAGCGCATGCTCCCCATCTGCAGGCCACGGCGAAGCTCTTCCTCCACAGGGCCTCAGGTGCCGATCGGAGCAAAGTCAGTCATCAGAGCTGTGACCGTATTGTGGGATTCGATTCTAGCGTTCTTGTTTTATCATTTACGGCAAAACAGAAGAGGATCCCTCCCTCTCCGGTGTCCTTGTGTCTGGAATGATTAGACTTGCAACAGCAGGTTTTCCCACAGCAATGACTGCAGGGGGACCTTCCCCTCTCCCCCAGCTATTTATGTTCATTTAAATGTGGGCACTGGGGGAAACTTCCGCTCACTGGCCATGACGGCAGTGCCCCTCCCCTTCGTGGAGGGGCTGCCTGCTGACTAAGGCTCTACCATGTTTCCAGAGATGCTTGCGCTCTGGAGTGGGGGTGCATGGGTGAGCTGGGTCTGGCGTGCTAACCACAGCTTCTCCTACTCTGCGCACCAGCACGGGGTCTCCCCAGGGTACATTTATCTGACGTTCTTTCCTCACAAAGAAATAAACTAAGGCTTGTAGATCTCAGATGTGAGTTTTAAAGCATTCTGCTCTCAGGCCCAGGGGCCAGCCATCAGAGGCTCGTGTATGCAGCTGCTGGGGGAATGTCCCCTCTGCTCAGGAGTCAGTACAAGTGTATACGAGGCTCGCAATGTTACGACGCTGATGGCAAAAGTGTCACAAACACTTCTCCCTCCCCACATTTCCAACGGCATTCCTTTTCTGTTCCACACTAACTTCCGGATCAAGGTCCTGTAGTACACCTTCCTGTTTAGGGTATTTCATCTTTGCTTTATGACATAGGCATAGTCAGAAACCCATTTTATCCTGGGATGGACAAAGCAAAGCCGATGAGCATGATCTGGGCCAGGACCAGAGCCTGGGAAGGATCATGTGCAAAGGAAGGAGACAGCTTAAATTTAGTTAGCTTTAGGATAAGCACGCCTGTGATTATTCACATTCCCAACACAACGAGTTCATAACTTTTCATCTCCTGCAGGTGATGCTTGCACACAGTGATTATGGTGGCATGCAAAAGACCATAGCTACACACAAACTCGACACAATTCTGAAATCAAATGTGAATCTAGACTTTAATGAAAAGTATTTTCAAAATGATGCCTGTGTATTTGATCTAAGGGAGTTATTGTGCATGTGAGAGGGCCTGCGTGTACAATGTATTGTCTGAAGGAATATTGCCAGGGTCCTGGGAATCGCTGTGTGCCCCAAATTGTCTTTGTAGGAGGGGAAGCTTCTGGCTCTTTCTCTGAGAAACAAGTACCCACACGTTTCATGCCTCCAGTTCTTATCCCCTAAACCTCAGTTACGGAAAACCACTATGGCCACAGTGTCCCGTCTTGTCTTTTGCCTCCTCAGCCCTTAGCAGTCCACACTTGGAGCCTGGCTCCTTCCCTTCTGACTGCACAGAGCAGAAATTAACTCAAGTTGTTAGAGGAGGAAGAACTAAATTGTAGCAGGAAAAAAATAGGCTGTCAAAAATCAAAGGAGGAGGAGGTTGTTCTAATTTTGGGCACTGCAAATACTCTGTGCCTTGAAGTTTCTTGGTGCCTGAATGCTCCGTGGCCTCGTGGCCTTCGCTCCAGGCCCCTGAGATTAATCAGCTTTGAAGGAAGGTAGACCATCTTCAAACAACAAAACAGGAAGTAGGACACCCCAAATCTGGGGACAGTCACTGTAAGACTGGGGCCTGACAGGCAGCACATTCGAATTTTGTAAGGTCAGGGAAGAAATGTTTCTATTCGGGGATTCTTTGGTAATGAGAGAAAAAAGACTGTGTGTGCCGAATGAGGAGGAGGTCAAGTCAATAGCTTTTCTTTGCTTACATTAATGGGTAAGACATATGGGTAAGACATATGGACTCAGAGGAAGGCTCATCAAAGTGGCTTTCAGAGGGGGACAATTCTTTTTCTAAACTTGTGTCCTTGGTGAGAGATGAAGGGGAGGTTTTGACTCTGTTTCTAAGTGTCAATCATGTCTGTTTCGTAGATGGGACAGTTGTTTCAAAGACTGAACTTGTTGGTGAATGAATCGTTGCTTGTGGTGTTGTGTTTGTGGAAACTTTGCTGTCTAGACGCTGAGAACACAGTCATTAAAATGAGAATAGTTTGGCTTCAGCCCTTGGGTTAACAGAGGGGAGATTCTTCAGTCCCTCCTGGAATCTTCGTCTCTTGGCTTTAAGATGGTGTTCAGCCTAAGCCCACTTGGCTCCTATGCTTATAGGCTCTGTGTCCATAATTCAGCTTCAGGATGGTGGCAGTGATGTTATATAATTGGATTTTTCCTTCATTTCACCTCCCACAGGGACCCCAAGTGCAAAATGAAAACCCATCATGGCATGGCTTGTCTAGGGACCACTATTGGGGTCTCAGCTTGGTGGCTGTTGATGCTTTGCTCCTCTTCCTTCCTCCCTTCTCCTCCTCATTTTAGTCTCCTATTTTTCCTCCCTCATCTCCTTCTTTTCATTTAATATATTAGTTGAACAAACTATTAAATGCCATTGTGGCATTTTCTTTTTTGAGACAGAATCTCATGCAGGTCAGGCTGGCCTTTAACTTGCAAAGTAGCTGAGCATAACCTTGAACTCCTGATCTTCTTGCCTCTTCCTTCTAAGTGCAGGGATTCCAGGCCTGTGCCACAACCTAGCTTTTATTGTGACGTTTTCATACATGAATACTGTACACTTTGATGGGCGTTTCTTCACTATAAAGCTATTTTGTTATCCATTCGAGTTCCCATAGAGTAGAGGGAATTAAACTTGATTCCTAGACCAGACCCTGAGGAGTGAAAACTTGCTTTCTGACTTGGTTCCTTCCTTGATTTGGTCCATCTGGATGCTGAGGCAGCTGGAGGAAGGCAGAGAAGGGAAATGTGAAGGAGCTGATTGTTCGTCCTACGAGTGGCTTTGCTCAAGGAACTTTGTTTAGGTACCACAGGCTGGGTCATAGGTTGTGACCTTGGTGCACTCAGGACCTCTTTTGGTACATCTTCTGGTGGTATGAGGGAAGATCAGTATGGTAAGAATACAGAAAACTAGGAAGACTTTAATCCTAGTAACTTCAACCATGGAGAAATGACAATGACGATGGGAAAGAGATGTGTGACTCTTTATAATCCACCCTGAAAGCCTGCTGAATTCCAGCTACTCATTCTCTAAGAGGCCCTCCAGAGTTTCCCAGGTGTTCACATCAGGATCCAATGAGAAGAGATGGCTTAGAATGTCCAGCAGCCTCATAAGAGTGACTTCGGCTCCTGCTGTGATCGAGGAAACCAAGGGAAGCTGACCCAACACAGACACAGTGACCAGTCAGAGGAGTCGCTTCTGATGGAGGACCAGGAGAATTATGTCTGAGGACCAGATTCCCCCTGTGTTCCTTTCACTTCAGAACAGAAAGCATGAAATCTGTGGCTGCTCCTGTAGAGCCTTCACACGGGGATTGAGCTAAAATAGTGCTGGAGAAGTTCTTTTGCTGGGCGGGGCCATTGTCTCTGCGACACACCTGTCAGCTGATTGGACCTAGACTAGGCGCATGCTCTCAGTCTTGCGTTCTCTTCAAGCTGGAAGGCTGGCCACACCTCCTGCCTCTACTTTCAATTTTCATTGTACTTTTAAAAAAATCTGGAAGAAAATGTCAATAGCCAGGATGAGCTTTCCTCATGACAATACAATCTTTCATCATAGCTCCTGTCGGCCCAAGATCTCCTTGCTGTGTGAAAGCTCTAGGTTTGAGGAAAGGAAACAAGAGAGTCTGGGCTTGAAGATACTTAGAGAAACATATTCCTCTGTCGGGTGGAATCGGGATTGCTGGGGAAAGCTGCGGAGCCGGAAGAGCACAGGCCTTTGAGGCAGACTGACTCTTGTTTTCATTATTCAGAGGCTGTCACGTTTTGGAGATGTTGATTTACGCGTTGCTCCCACACATTAGTGGGTGTTATCCCTCAAGCCCAGGGCAGTAAGGCAAACAGACCTAGGGACTCTGCCATGAATGTTTCTAATTTAGTCTTGGATAGGGGTGAAGAGTGTCTTTCTCCTCCTCCTCTACCAACTGGTGTTGCTGTCACCTCTCTCTAGGGTTAGCGTAAACAATGCTGCTGCCGCGGAGCACTTACGGTGTGCCTGCCAGACAAGGTGGTTTCCACCAGTAAGCTCATTCAGGAAGCTCACAAGTGAGGATCTGCTGTGAGAGTCTGCCAAGAAGAAGGGAGACAGAATTTGGATGTAGGTAGTCTTGGTTCTCTCTCTCTCTCTTTTCAGTCATGTATGTATGGAAATCTGCATGCTGTGGTATGGCATAATTGTAATTCCTATGGGTTAGAGAGTACCATGGGTGTAGATACCATGGGTGTAGGGCTTCCATCTTGTTTGAAACAAAGTCTCTTGTTTGTTTGTTATTGTGTATTTCAGGCTAGATGACTTAGCTACCAGGAATTCTCCTGTCTCAGGAATTCCATCTCACAGTAGTAACAATGGGATTACAGCCATGTGCTACCATACCTGCCTTTACATGGGTTCTGGGAGCCAAACTTAGGTTCTCAAGTTTGCACAAGCACCTTATGCACTGAGGTATCTCCCCAGACCCCATAGATAGTTTCCCAATGTTTTTTTTTTTTTCATGGGTTGCCAAGCTGATGGCCCCTGGAGCCTCTTTCCTTCCTCTGCCTAATGGAAATACCAAGAAAGGGACAGCTGTGGGACAGGCAGTGTGGAGAAATGCAAGGTATAGCGCCACCACCTTGCATGGCTTGGCACGCTTTCTCACGGCTCAACTCCAAAGCAAGTGAGCTACTGCGCACTCTCCCAATGGGCTCCGGCCAATCGGAGGGAGCACTCTGCATCTAAGCTTTGGCATTGCATCAGAACTTGAAACCACAAACGGGCAAATGTACCTTCCGTCTTCAAAATACCATGACAGCAAGAAAGAGAAAGGAGAAACAGGGGAAACGTAGGAAGACTGTGGTCGCGAGCTGAGCCACTTTGCCATAAGCAAAAGTCTGGAATGCTGTGTGTGGAAGCCCTGGGCCACGGCTGTCTCAGAGCACCACTAATTTCTCCAGAAGAAATCAGCGGCCATATGCTTGTAGTGTAAGCCTCAACTAGTCTCCAACCAAGCTTGAATTAAATAATGTCCTGGTTTAATGCTTTAGCAAGGGTGATTGTGGAAAAAAAAAATTTAGAGAGAAGAGTCTGTGGTTGGAAACAACACCTTACACTCAAATGAGGCTTTCTTTTTCCTTTTTTTTTTTTTTTTAACTTTGAGACAGAGTCTCTCTATATAACCGGACCTGGAATGCTCGGCTGGCTTCAAAATTAACAGAAATCCGTCTCTGTCTCCCGAGTACTGAGATTTAAGGCAGGAGCTACCATGCCTGCTCCAAATAAGGCTTTCTGTTTAGTCTTTCTGATCATTTTCCTCTGCATCATGGGGAACATTAATCATACAGCTTGAACAAATTCAGTGAAACTTTTACAAACATCTGATACATAGAGGGGCTTTTCCTCGCTCCAAAAAGGAGACACCTGGAAACCAATTACTTATGGTTGACACTGGAACTGTTCCTGTTCTGCGTGAGCTAATTCTTCCCTTGAGAAGGCAGTATGGATGGCCAGAGGCGGGGGTGTGAGAAATGCTATGTGATACTTGCTTCTATGACTCAGCATAGAGAAGTGTGTGTGTGTAGACACAAACAATCGTGTGTTTCCAGAAGTGTTACCATACTGACAAAGAAGACTCTGGAGAAATCCAGAAAGTATTGAGAATGCTGGGCTTTTTGTGACAAGAGTGACACATTGTCTTCCCTACCACAGATGTTTCAGGTGAGTTTATGCCAGCTCCCATTCCAGTGGTTCTCAAGCTGTGGGTCATGACCCCTTGAATGATCCTTTTACAGGGGTCACATATCAGATATCCTGGACATTAGATATTTACATTACAATTCATAACAGTAGCAAAAGTACAGCTGTGAAGCAGCACAGAATAATTGTATGGCTGGGGGTCACCACAACATGAGGAACTGCCTTATAGGTTTACAGCATTACGAAGGTGGAAAGCCACTGTGACATGCATTTTGCAAGCACATTCCTTATTTCTAAGAGATGGCATATGAGGATTATCAGGACAACTTTCACAAATACATCTACGGCTTGCTGGTATGAGGTGATGGTGGCCATCAAAACATGGTTGTGTCCAGTAATGGTTCAAACCTGAAGTTTATTCGGCATCTCTGGCTCCAGCTTACAGCGCAGAGACACAGTAGTAGCTCTGTAATGCCCGTGGATATTCCGCAGCCAGTTCTGGCTCATTTCCCATTCACTGGAGACCTTTGATGCTTTCTCTCTCCAGAGCTCCTGATGTAGAGGAGGAGATGGTACCTTGTTGGTCTGGTGCTCATGTTTAGTGACTTAACTCTGTCAGGCCCCCTCCTTCCCCCTTTCTTTCCACTTCACAAATCTCACAGGTGTCTGGTCAGACCTGTCAGGTGGGTCTTTTTGCTTGTCATTTGGGAAGCCTATGGTCTTACCTGGGCATGGCTGATTGCACAAAGTGGAGCAGGGGTTAGCTTGACTCACAGGTGTGAGCAATCAGTGCAGATCAGCGCTAATCCATCAGCTCTTAGGAACAAGAAGTTGCCACAGATGGGGTAGGAAGATGGGAAAGCTTGGTGCCAGTACGTGTCCGAGTGGCAGTCAGTGATTTACAGGGCTGAGGGATTTTTTTTTTTCACTTGCAGAGTGTGGTCTCAGAGGCTTTTACAGTGACAGTTCTTTATTAAGGCTCCATGGTTCACAGTGATAGGAAACAAATGAGAAACTGATCACAGCTTGAGGCGGCTCACAACCCACGGGAATCAACTTAGGGGTAGGGTCATATGTCATCCTCTTCTGGGCTCAGACATCATCCTGTCATGCAGTGTCTGTGACCTTCGGTTGGGCTCTTGTTTGCACTGAGAGTTATTCCCTCATCCACAACACAGGCCAGTTATACTGCTTAGAGTCAGTATCAAATGCACCTTCACTCTGATCATTAGGGTGAAAAAGTGATAAAGCTTGTGCTAGGAGATATAGTAAGAAGGGGCCACACCCCTTCAGTCCTGGTGACCCAAGGAGCTTTCCGGAGGACAAGGGGTGACAAACTTGAGGCTTGAGGATGGACAGAAAGCCTGATGATTCAGCGTCCAGTTCATGTCTCTGTCAAAGTGTGCATTAGAGGGAACTAGTGGACCCCGGAACATTTTTTTAATCTCCAAGTAGTTTTAATAATGTAAACATGGAGAAGGTACATCCAAGGTGTGGGCAGTCTGCCAAGGACCTGCTAGTGAGCTGACACATCAGCATCAGGAAGACACGCCGGTGAGTCTCCGTGGATGACAGAAAGATGGACTGAGAACCCGATGACCGCATCATCAGGCAGAGAGCAACAGTCGAGATCATGGCTGCCCTCTATGAATGAAAAGACCCTAGAAGAGTCCTCTCCCCTTCCCAGACTCCCAGTGGTCACGGACATAAAACTAGGAACATGCTCTTGTTAGTGGAAACCAGAGAGCTCGTTCTTTGTCTTTATCTTAGGCAGTTAATCTCACCCAAAATCTGCAAACAAGAGCCTGGGGTACCGGCTCTCTTGCTGGAGGCTGGACATCGTCAGATATTCCTTCCTGCTGTCCTTGGAGGCACACCCAGGCCTCTGTGGGGTGGGCCTAAATTCAGTGGAGTTCAGGGTGGCAGAGATTCCCTCACATTTCTACCATGATTCAGGTTTGAAGCAGCTGAGGGTAGAGTTTTCAACTTTCCAAAACAAAACAAAACAAAACAAAAACAAAAAAAGTTAGACAACACTGTGTTCTTTCTCCCACAGGCTTCATTCTTTTACATAATGATTTTAATTCGTATTTATTTTTAATATACCAACACTAAGTATCAGGCGCTTAGCGAGGAAGGGCATCGAGATAGCGCTAACTTGACTCGGAAGCTCTCTTTATTCAGATGGGAAGCCAGTTTGTGAGGAGTGGTATTGAAGGGCTCGAAGTAAGAACCCTGCCTCCTATGGGGACATCACTGCGAAGTTGCACAGATGGAGATTTTCTCAGCCGTAGGGGAAATCTCCTGGGAAGTGACCCATATATACTGAAGATTCCTCAAATGGAAGGAGCGACAGTCACACGATGGGCAATTCTCTGTCCCCACTGTCCTCAAGAAGCTTGAGGGAACAGGTGCACAGATCTTGACATACTCTTCAAGACCAGCCCACCCCATTCCCGCCGCCTGTGCAGGAAGTTCCCAACCAGGAAAGGGTTTTGAGACCCGGGCTTTTAGAGCATGAAGCACCCTTGGATAGATGATCTCCCAAGAAGGAGCTGAACTTGAAGTGTGCCACACTGGACGAAGGACACTAGTGCATACAAATGCAGAGTGAGTGCCCGCACAGACTTATAAACCACACCTTGTAACTAGCCACCAACCTCTGTCTTAGAACACCCATGGCCATGGTGTGTGTCATTGGAAAGAAACAGCCATGCAGGTGGCCTGGTCCAAGACCTTCTTGGGCCCCTCAGGCTTCATACTGTCAGCTGGGGGAGCCCCTGTGGCTGGCTGTACGGTGCACTGGGCTGTGTTTCATTTGCTCTTCTGTAGGCTTTGTCCTGGAAGATTTGCCTTCAGAAAGGCAAGTCCGCCAATAATTCCAAAAGAATTTTACTTGAAAATCGACACTAATTTCAAACCCAACACTAATTAATATTGAAGGACAGTGCCAACATCTTCCTGCATCTTCAGGCTCACTGCTGTACACATTTTAGAAAACAAGCAAACAAAAGCAAACAAACAAACAAACACACTAATAAAAAAAAGCCATTTTAACCAGAAAAGTTGAAAGGAAGCTAAATTCTGTATTGTAGCTCTATCTGAAGGAATCAATTGTATTATAACTGCTTTGTGAGGATGGTCTAGTTCCAATGCTCATATAGAAAATCCCTGAAGTCCTCCAACCCACAGTTCCTTCTCGTCAATAATCAGTTTTGAAACCCAGTGTTGTGGTACAGGCTTGTGATCTTGGCACTGAACAGAGCAGAGACAGGGGGATCCCTGGGTTCATTGGTCAGAGAGCATAGCCCACACGGCGCTCTCGTGAGAATGAGAGCCTGTGTAAAAAGCAGGATGGACAGTACCTGAGGAGCAACACCAGAGCTGTTCGTAGGCCCATGTACCCACCTACATATGAACACATATGTACACATGCAAATGGGCTTAATTAAACTTGCAGAATGATTACGAGAAGATAGTATGAACACATTCACATATAACCTCTTGGCACCGTCTCTGGCCCATACAAACTAAACATACAACCAGATCATTGATGTTTTAAGTGTTTATTTGCTGATTAGTTGATTCTGCGGATGACTAGTTTTGTCTAGCCTCTGGAGTCACTAAATATGGGCAGCTTTTCTGGACTTCCTGAGAGATCTAGTCAACCTCGGCCAGGCAATTAGGCAGACTAATTGTGTTTGTACCCAGAGTACACATGAGCACTGGCCTCCGGTGAGGCATCTCACAGTCCTGTGACTGGAAGAATTAATTCTGAAGGTAGACAATTGCTAACCAAGTCATGATCAGAGAAATATTTCCAAGGAGTAGCTCAGCCATCTCAGAGGCAATTTCAATATACTCTCTCTCTCTCTCTCTCTCTCTCTCTCTCTCTGTGTGTGTGTGTGTGTGTGTGTGTGTGTGTGTGTGTGTGTGTAGGCGTGGTGGTGCTGGGTACTCCAGCCCCAGCCTCGATCATCTGGCAAGTCAGTGCCAGCCCATAGCTGTATCCCAAGCTTCAGGACAAGCTGTTCAGGCACATGAGACTAAACGTCAAGCTAGTGACATCTTAGCCATCTCCCTGGCTTATGATGCTCACAGTATGTGCTTAGCAATTCCTCCTAAAGATGAGGTTTGGCGAGCAATCTCCTGTGTATTCTCTTGGTCCCCGTGCCCGCAGTGATGTTTTTTTCTAGGCTTGTATATAAAAATAATCAGGAAAAGACAGTAGGTAGTGTTTCCTTTGGTGGGCTTTGCTGTTGTTTTCGCCCACACTCAGATGACTAGCCATGAAGGAATTTCCGTGGTTTATTTCCTGATCTAACAACTCACTGCTGAGGAAAGCTGTTCTGATCAGCTTGAGTCAACATGGGTTGTGCCAAACCCAGAGAGCAGAAATCTTTCAGATAGGACTTAGATACAAAAGCGAGGCTGATGTTTTAGCAAGAAAGTACTTCTTCCGGTGCTGTGTCTGGTCACTCGGTCCTCTTTGCTTGCAGAGGAGGCCTTTGTGGGAACAAGATCTTCTAACTTCAACAAGATCTGCTAACTTCATGTGAGCTAGAAAGAAGGCCAGGAGCTGGCTGAGGCGATCCCATTTACAACACAGGATGTTAGGAAAGTCCTTCACTCATAAGTCCAACACTGTTGGCACAAAGTTGACCCCTATAAGCATTAGGTGACTATAAATTGAAAATTTGATTCCTTTTCAAGCATCATCATAAAAAGGACAATCATTTTTAGGAGCCATTTTCAAAGACGAGAAACTCAGAGCCGTTACATTCAGTCAGATGTAGGACATTTGAGGTTGACGCTGTGTAGAATGAGCTTCCAACGAGGCATCGCTGAGCAGCCTCAGTGTGTCAGGTGCATTCCCATTGCTGTTTGCTGTCTACAGCCTTGGCTTCAGCCCAGGAGGCTTCACTTAGAGAGAGGGTTGGCCACTGGTGTTTGTCAGCTGCTGGGCTCAGTAGATAATGTGGCTCTCTTTCCTTAAGCATCCTCAGTGGAATTCCCAGGCTTCACTCTGATTGGACAGCTTAATCACTGCACAGGGACACCCGTGATCCATGCCCACTGGTCAGAAGGATGTGGGATACCCTTTGGCGTACACACATCTGGAGGCCTGAGCTGAGCCAAATTCACTCATAACTTAGGGCCCACCACTGGGAGAAGAGAAATTTTCGTTGGGTAGTTCTCGGGCGGAGAGAACCGTGTTGAGAAGGCAACACCCCTGTTTTTGGTCACTGATGGTGTGTGGGTGGAGTGGGGAAGCATGGAAGTATCGTGGTTTCTCAGCAGGGACATCAGATCATCAATAACAAAGCCAGCACGCTGCATGGCTGGATCGTTACCATTCCCAGAGCAGTTTTTCCTTCTGGAGACTCTGAGAGTCAGAAGGTATACATATTTTGTAGATGATATACAGATCCAGACGCCAGGATGAGGACCCAGGTCTCTTCTGGTATTCTCCTTACGCTGCCTCATCCTTTGCAATACAGTTTTGGCCTCATTACTTTAAGGTACAACAATGGCTTTTCCTGGTTTGTCCATAGGACTTTTTGACTGCCAGCTCTATGCCAGGCTTTCTGTGAGGTGTTGATGTGATACGGTGATACCACATAAGCCATGTTGTGACTCAGGAGGTAAAAGGATTAGGGTGTTACATGGGCCTAGTCTTGAGAGAGGTGGAAGGGTAAGCCAGGAACTCAGTGAGAACAGTGTCTCAGCTAAACTATAAAGGCAGCTAAGGCAAGCCAGATGGAAGGATGGAGGGCGGGCCGAGGAAGATGCAGTGGCTGTCACCTGAAGGGCCAGGAAACCCCAGGGTGAGAGCAGCATGTAAGAAAACTACGCAGAGCTGAATGCAGAGGAAGGGCTGAGTCATGAAATTAAAGGGAAAGTGAGTTAATGGCTGTGGCGTTGGCTGTATGTTGAGGGCCTGGGGAAATGTGGGCAAAGGTTTACAAGGAGGTCACTCCACCTCCAGAATGGAGGATGACAGGGTTAGGGGGACACAGGACAGGCAGTGACCGTGACCTCTGTTGCCTCAGAAGAATCAGGAGGCGATAGCTTGAATACAGGCAGTATCAGAGGAAGGGCCATCAACCTTAGCACTTGGAATTATTTTTATACTTAATTTAATTGAAAAATGTTTTGGAGAGAGCATGTCCAGGCTGCCCTGTAGTTCACTGTGTCATGCCGGTCGGGCTCATTCTCCCGAGTATTGGGGGTCCAGGTGCTACCCACAAAATCCAGCTTGGACTTGGGTGTTTGGAGATGTTAAAGCAGCAAGCTTACACATATGATTCAGTCTCAGAGGAACAGCAACTGAAATCCATTCAGAACACTTGCTTTATCTCTCCCTTTAAAGTTCTCTTTAATTCTTTTCATCAGATTTGCTGGGCTTAGTACTTAGCGAACAGTCAACAGGACTTGGATGTGTGTATAAGCTACCCAGCTGTGCTGTTCTCATTAGTTTAGGTTGTTTAACACAGGGGTCTGGTTTCATTTCTGTTGCTGTGATAAAATGCCCAGACAAAAAGCAATTGCATGAAGCGAGGATTTATTTTAGCTCCCAATTCCAGGTTAAAGTCCACTGCAGCTGTCTTGGTTTGGGTTTTATTGCTGTGAGGAGACACCATGGCAATGACAACTCTTATAAAGGAAAGTGTTTAACTGGGCCTAGTTTACAGTTGAGAGGTTTAGTTCTCTGTCATTATGGCAGGAAGCACGGTGGTGCATAGGTAGACAGGGAGCTGGCCAATGAGCAGAGAGTTCTACATCCAGGCTCTCAGGAAGCAGAAAGATAGAGTGGGTCCTGGCTTGAGCTTCTGAAACCTCAAAGTCCACCTCCAGTGACACACTTTCTCCAACAAGGCCATACCTACTTCAGCAAGGTCACATGTCTTAATCCTTTCAAATAATGCTACTCAGCAGAGAAGCTAAGGCCACATCACACTCAACACTCAGAAGTCAAAGAGAAAATGCACACTCACCTGCTTGGCTTCTCCACTCTTAGACAGTTGAAGACCCCCTTTCTAGGCACCTAGGGATTGTGCCACCCACAGTGGGCTGGACCTTCTCACAGTAATTAGAACTATTCTCCCCTACACCTGTTCACAGGTCGAGTCAATGTAGATAACTCTTCACTGAACTCCCTTGCCAAGTGATCTGAAGCTGTGCCAAGCTGACAATTGATGCTGACATTACCTGTGCCTGTGATCTAGTCACTTACTTTCTTCTACCCAGAGCTGGGAACCCTGAATGTCGTGCATCCTAGCCAAGTGCTTTAACTACACTCTATACATTAAAAAAAATCGTAATTTGGTTAATTGTTCTAGTTTTATTTTTATGATATGAGAGGGCAAGAGAAATATTGGACAAATCACCTTATCACACGATAAAACTGTAACATTGCTAAACGAATTCCTTCAATGCTTAAATTTCATTGCTCAAATTTCAAAATTAGGGCAGCCCTCCGTCTCACAGATGCGAGCCAGGAAATGTATCGACTCATGCAGAGAATAAAAAAATGCAGGCCAACATGCAGGGCCTGTTTACTAATTAATTCAGCTACACTCTGATGAAGTCTGATGTATGAGAACACTCTATTTATTTGTAGAATTAAAAATCTGAACCCTCCTCTGTTATCAGCAGGCTGGGCGTATTCCTTACCCAGGTTTCTGCTTCTCTAGTCATCGCTGGGCTGCAGCCGTGCTTTACAACTCTGACTGATAAAGGCAATTCTAATTTAGTGCTCACGTTAATTATCAGTAATATTAAATGAATATACAGGAGCTATTTACATGTGTCATTCACAGTTGCTGTATGCTAAGGAAATGATTATAATTGTTCTTTTTAGTTGTCATATTTCTTGCTTCTGCAACAAAATTCATTTTCTCTCACTCGCTTGCTTTGTTTTGGGAACATCTTAATGTCAAGAAAGGCTCGCAATATTTTGAAGTGTTTGTAGCTCACAACATGGCGTTTTCTAACTCATTAACTGTACTTTACTTGAAATTTCTTTGTGCTATTTTGTTTCCATGCGCCTGTAAACCATATTAAAAATGAGATGTGGGCAGCTGGACAGTCTCCCTTACTGACTATAGCAAAAGAGATTGTTATTGAGAATGACAAATAGAATGTCTGGGAGATTGGAGAAAGTTTAGATTCCTTCTGATTTTTGCTTGTCATTGTTGGGAGCTAACATATGAAAACAGGAAACACAGCTTTGTTTGCTGAACCTTGTGAATTAGCATCCAACGAAGAGGAAACATTGAGGTGACATGATTTCATGACCCCCACCCATTTGAAAGAGGGAAGCATTTTACTTTAGTCTACAGAAATTCAAACTTTCGTGTCTAATACATGGAATTTTGTTGTAGATAGAAATCTGATTAATTCTCAAGGCTGACCTAATAATTTAAACTTTGCTACAGCAACAAAAGCTTCCGGGGCTGATTTCTCTAGAATAAAAGCTCAGTCCAAGAAAATGGGATGTTTCAGAAATGGATTGTTTGCAGCCGCAGACATCTCAACGTTTAAAGCCGTTCACCTTCTGTGTTGTTTGCAACCCACATATGGCCACGGCCTCTCATCATGTACTGGAAGCCTTTTGAAAGAGACTGTTCCTTGTAACAAGGAAGACATTCAAAGTTTGCTCTCTGGGTTGTATCCTTCTGCGTCTTCGTGAGCCTCTGAGATCTGGAAGTGCTTCAAGCGCTTCATGAAAGCTGGTCAGGGACATGCACTGTCCCTGGTTCTGTGTCCCCCACACAGATACCAGGCACGAGGTGTGTGACTACAGTCAGGTCTTGGAGCTGTGGGAGAACCTCTGGGGGTCTGTCCTCAGGATTGCCATTGTCTGTTACTCCTGTCACTCCCCATTCCTTATCTTTTTTTTTTCCCCCTCTTTGGTGTCTAGTTGAGCTAGTCATTGGCTATTATTATTATTATCATTATTATTATTAATTTATTCACTTTATATCCCAATCATAGCCCCCTTCCTCATCTCCTCCCAGTCCCACTCTTCCTCTCTCTTCATCCCTATCCATGTCTCCTAAGTCCTCAGAAAGGGAGAGCCCTCCTCTCTTACCAACTGACCCCAGATTATCAGGACTGCCTGCATCCTCTTCCTCTGTGGTCTGGCAAGGCTGCCTCCCCTGAGGTTGGTGATTGAAGAGCCAACAACAGAGTCCATGTCAGAGACAGCCTCTGCTCCCCTTACTAGGAACCCCCAAACCCACATGGAGATTGAGCTGCCTATTGAGCTACACTTGAGCAGGAGGTCTAGGTCCTCTCCATGCATGGTCCTTGGTTTGTGCATCAGTCTCCCCAGAACCCCCTGGGCCCAGATTTGTTGACTCTGATGGTCTTCTTGTGGAGCTCCTGTCCCTTCCAGGTCCTTCTGTCCCACCACTCTTCTGTAAGACTTCTTGTACTCTGCCCACAGTTTGGGAGTCTCTGCTTCTGCTTTGATCCCCTGCTGGGTAGAGTCTTTCAGAGGACATCTATGGAGAGCTCTATCTTCTTCCCTCTCTTCAACCACTTCTGGTGTCTATTCTATTAGCCCTTCTAAATGAGAACTAAGCATCCTCCTCAAAGTCTTCCCTATTATTTAGCTTCTTTAGTTCTGTGGATTGTAGTGTCATTATCCTGTATTCTATGGCTCATGTCTGCTCATAAGTAAGGCTATGCCATATGTGTCTTTCTGGGTCTGGGCTACCTCACTCAGGGTGGTCTTTTCCAGATCCATCTATTTGCCTGCAAATTTCATGATGCCCTTTGTTTTTAATAGCAGAATAGTATTCCGTTGTGTAGATATACCACAGTTTCTTTATCTATTCTTCAGTTTAGGGACATCTAGGTTTTTTTTTTTTTTTTTTTTTTTTTTTTTTTTTTTTTTTCCCAGAGTCTGGATTTATGAAGAAAGCTGATATGAACATAGTTGATTGGGCAAATGTCTTTGTTGTATGGTGGAACATCTTTTGGGTATATGCCCAGGAGTGGTATAACTGGGTCTTGAGGTAGGGCTGTCTCCAGCTTTCTAAGAGAGCACCAGATTGATTTCCAAAGTAGTTGTACAAGTTTATACTCCCACCAGCAGTGGAGGAATGTTCCTCTTTCTCCACAACCTTGTCAGCATGTGTTGTTACTTGAGTTTTTGATCTTAGCCATTCTGATGGGTATAAAATGGAATCTCAGAGTTGTTTTGATTTTCATTTCCCTCATGACAAAGGATGTTGAGCATTTCTTTAAGTGCTTCTCATCCATTCGATATTCTTCTGTTGAGAATTTTCTGTTTAGCTCTGTACCCTAGTTTTTAATTCAAATTATTTGGTTTGGTGGTGTTTACTTTCTTGAGTTCTTTATATATTTTGGATATGAGCCCTCTGTCAATGTAGGATTGGTGATTTTTTTTTCCCAGTCTGTAGGCTGTCTTTTGTTCTGATAGCAGTGTCCTTTGCTTTACAGAAGCGTCTCAGTCTCATGAGGTCCCATTTATTGATTATTGATCTTAGAGCCTGTGCTGTTGGTGTTCTGTTCAGGAAGTTGTCTCATGTGCCAATGAGGTCAAGGCTCTTCCCCACTTTTTCTTTTAGTAGATTTAGTGTGTCTGGTTTTATGTTGAGGTCTTTGATCCACGTAGACTTTAGTTTAGTGCAGGATAAGGACCTATTTGCATTTTTCTACATTGTCATCCAGTTAGACCAGCACCATTTGTTGAAGATGCTATCTTTTTTTCCATTGTACGGTTTTGGCTTCTTTGTCAAAAGTCAAGTGTCTGTAGGTGTGTTAAACCAAATGTTTTCCTTGACTGTACCCTTCTTTCTCAGCACAAAAGCCCGCTGGTTCCAGCACAGCTGCACACTTTAGGTACTATCATACTAGGCATTTCTTAATTGTTTATTTACTTGTTAACTTTTTTCTTTACAGACAGAAAGCCTTACTTAAAACACACACACACACACACACACACACACACACACACACACACACATTCTACACTTAATTTCATTTAGAATGCTTTCTCTTTAATGTTTCTAGAAAATATAGATAGAGGTGATACCATAATTGATCTCTACATGAAGCGATTCCTTCTAATTTAATTTTGTGTCCAATGGAAAAACAGATATGATTTAAATCTTCAAGGGAAACTCAGGTCATTGTGTCAGGGATGAAGCTTTCAACATTATACTGTAGATTGTTTTAGGATAGGATTCTTTGCATCTTCTCCAGGTTCTCCTCCAGCCTTCCCTTCAGTTTAGACTCTACCTTAGCATGTGCTCCTGTTACTGTGAAGAAGCACACAAGTGGTACTTGGCTCTTCCCCAAGCACAGATTTCACAGACAACACAAACTCACTGTCCGTCATTGTCCAATCTTTTGTCCAGTTCTTGCCAAAGTCTGCGAATACCTCCTCCATTTTTCTATAAACTCAAAGCCTATTTTTAAAGTGCGTGTGCTTGTGTGTGTGTCTGTGTGTCTAGACCAGGGGAAATCCTTGAGTGTCCTTGAAAGGAATGCCATCTATCTCCTTTGAGACAGTCTTGCCTATTTATATTTGAACTTTGACTTTTAAGACTTATAAAGAGACCATATGAACTTTTCCCTTAACTATCACCACATTCAATGCTCTTTATCAAAATATGACCCACTTACACCAGACACAGACTTACTCATTATTCACTTGTGTGCTTGTATGTCCAGTATCTGAGTTAGTATCGAAATAAGGCAAAGAACAGTGTCTTGATTGTTCTCTGAGAAGTGAATTGGACTCTGCTCTGACTTCTGTCTTCTGTCTTCTACTTCATAATTAAACTTCATGTGTCAGGTCAAGCAAACCTTTCTTTTACTTTTGAGGAATTTTCCAGCTCCACTTTCCACATTCTGCATGGATGAACTGATCCTGTCTCTGGTTTTAAATGGCATTGCTAAACTCATGCCATCCCAGTGTGTGACTCTCCTTGACCTCTTTTCTCCTGAACTTAGACCCACACATCCTGACTGAACACACCTCACCCTCCCAGGTCAGTCAAGCTTATGACGACTTGACCTGTGATTCTTGGTTTCCATGCCACATCTCAGCCTTTGCGTTGTCCTATGGCCACATTCTGATGGGCAGCATCGTGTGTTCTTTTATCAGCAGGAACCCAGAGTCATTCTGATTCCTTTCTTCCTACTCTTCCCATTTGCTCTGTCAGTAACTCTTGTTGGCACATCATCCCTCACACATTCAGACTCTGAAGACTCTTCATTCCCTACGGTACTGTCATAGTGGTCCAGGCCTTCATTTTACCTGGCCAGTTCCTACAAGATTCTGCTTGCCCTTCTTGTTCTGCATCCAGCTGCAATAGTGTAATGACTTCTTTCTTTCTTTCTTTCTTTCTTTCTTTCTTTCTTTCTTTCTTTC
>NW_026596073.1:28316778-28343142 GCF_907164565.1 Psammomys obesus
TTCTTTCTTTCTTTCTTTCTTTCTTTCTTTCTTTCTTTCTTTCTTTCTTTCTTTCTTTCTTTCTTTCTTTCTTTCTTTCTTTCTTCCAAAAACAACTGCCTTGCTCCACCACTCATAGCCTCAAGGGGCTGCCAGCCTTTACTTGGGACAAAACTCTCACAGTCTTCCAAGACCTAAAGAAGCTCTAGATGATGCCTCGTGCCTGCCTTGCCACATTGCTTCCTGCTACTGCACCTTTGCTCTGGAGCTCCAGCATCTCACATGCTGCTCTTTCTTCTGTCTGGCATAATTCTTCTCTAACACATCTACTTGACTTTCTCCATCACACCCCCCAGGTCTCTGGTTGAATATCACCTAATTGAAGAAGCCTTTCTTGTTCAAATTAGCACCCTTTATGCCTCTCCACTTCTTTACCCTGATAGACATGTCCCTTCTTTCTTTTTTTCCCTTTCTCTCCTTATCATTCTCTTTTCCTGACCTCTTGCTGAGACTGGCCCTGAACTCTTGTGCAACCAAGGAGATCCTGAACTTCAGATACTCCTGACTCCAGGAGGTGTACACCACCATACCTGGCTTCTGTTCTGTGAGGGTATAATCCCATGCCTGACAAACACTTTACCAACTGAGCTCCACCCTCAGCCCCTGCTGAGCTCCTCTTTAAAGTCCATATGTTACCTAAAATTGTATTTCCTATTTATTTTTACAGTTATTTCCCATGGGA
Source organism: Psammomys obesus (assembly GCF_907164565.1). NCBI lineage: Eukaryota > Metazoa > Chordata > Mammalia > Rodentia > Muridae > Psammomys > Psammomys obesus. The sequence goes on from NW_026596073.1 coordinate 28,317,500, forward strand.
TCTTGTCTGAGTTACTATTCTTGAAGCATTCTCTATTCATTATGGGTCTCAGGGCCTTTAAGGTCCCAACGTAAGCTATCTGTTAGACGTCTCTAGTTAATCACATCCCTTATTTTGAGACGACTTCAAATCGAGCCTGAGAAGCCATTTTGAAAACTTTCCATGGCTTAGCAATGGTAGGATTCAGGTTTGATGGCATTAAAATAGGCTGTTACCTCGGCATTTTTTGTCTGAAAGCGATTGTTAACTCTCTGTTTCATTCTCTTACTGTAACTCCCTCTCCACACTCCCTGAGCTGAGGGCCCCCAATCTCGCCCCAACTCTACACTTGCATGTTGCTGCAGTGCTGTCCCTGAGACTCTCTGGATATGAGTTTTTACAGAATATTCCTCACAGCGTTTCTTCATGTTATTTTTGACTGATAAGTTAGGGTTCACCCTGTTCCTCAAGGGCATCAGGGTATTAAAAAAAATCTATTTTTTCTTAGCTTGGCATCATCAACCACACTGACGAAGGTAGTTGAATTTATTACACACAGAATTTTAGCATGTGCATTAAATGTGATCATGTTCACCAGCGAATGTAAAAATAGAACAGAACGGAGCACTGTGCTAGCAGACGGAGGAGAGGTGATTGGCACGTTAATTAAAGGTGACCTCGGCACTCTTAATACTAACCTCTTGATTTCCTCCAGTGTTCCAGGTGGGAAAAAATTATTCTTCAATATTCGTAAGAATGAGCTTGGATAAAAGACACAAATGAAATCCAGACCAAGTACAAAAACACAGGCTCCTTCTCCTGGCTGCTCCGCGAACGCTGTCTCCGTCTGAGAGGCGATAGCTATCTCGACAGCCATTCCCCCGCTCAGACTTCGAATTACAGTAATTATGACAATTTGTGCCAATAGCCATGAGGTGGGATTTTTGATGTGGTTAAAAATAACATCTGTAAGACCCAATAAAAATTACATTCTGCTAATTTTCTGATAAGATACTGTTTTAACTATCTGTGTCTTCGGCTGCTGCCAGTTTTCAATTAGAGCTTTCCTTTAAAAAAATTTTTTTAACCCATTTTGTATATGGGATTCAATTCTGCCATAGGCAGTGCATTTGTTTTAATGCTCATAATTAATTGTTTTGTGTGAATTTTGCCTTTCAAACTGATAGTAATCTTCGGGGCTTTATTAATGTGCTGATCCCTAAGTTTCAATATAGAACAACTGGCTCAGCCACGGCAGGACAGCAAAGAGCAGGGCTAAAAGTGAATGCTCGGGTGACCAGAGAGTGGACATCTGCAGTCCAGCCAGCTTGGGGACCACCTGCTCACGCCAGCAAGCAGCTTTCCATGTCACAGAGCTTTGCGTGTCCACGAAGAGTGTCCCAAAACATTTTGATAAAAAAAGAAAAAAAATATTTTATTTAAAACTACCCCTCCACACACAGTGAGTGAGTGAGTGAGTGAGTGTGTGTGTGTGTGTGTGTGTGTGTGTCTGTGTGTGTGTGTGTGTGCGTGTATCACCTGGCATGCGTGCTGGGAATCAAACTCAGGTCCTCTACAAGAGCATACAATACATGCTATTAACTACTGAGTCATTTCACCAGCCCCCAAGTTTTAGCTTTAAAATGTCATGTTATCTCATACTTATGTTTCACTGACAGTAAAAGTGAGGTAGGGGCTCCTACTGTTTGGCTTGCTCAGTAGATGAATGAGCAAATGCAGGGCTGGTCCCAGGGCCCTCAAACACTCAGACACCACGGCTGCAAAGTTAGAAATCACGTTTTTCTTGCCACCCCCTCCCCTTGTCCACTTCTCTCGAAACAAATGAAGCTCTCTCTTTGTCCAGTGTCCTCCAGCGGTTGCACATCTCGTTTCTTCATGTTGCTGTGTTTCAGGACCTGATGCTTTCCTATTTCTGCCGAACAGAGGCTGATGTGCGACTTGTTTCTGGGATCCAGTCCTTCCTTTGCTCCTCATTAGGGCCTCACCATCTGCCTCTAACAGTTAGAGCCCTTACGGTCTAACTGGAGGACACCGGATGAGAAAGTAAATCAGCGTCTTCATGACACACGCAGTTCGTCGTCTCTAAGGTCACTGCAGATAGACATGACTTCTGCCCCAACTGAGCATTCGGGATCTGATTTTTTGTATTTAGGAAGAATGTTCTTACTTGTAATTATTAATAAGTTTTAAATGCTTAAGGATTCCTCTTTGTCCTGAGCTGTATTTAGAGCTCCCTCTCCATTTTCTCTCATTTGCAGTGAGTCTCTTGCTTAGTGAGCAAAGACTGAGTTTGCTCACTAATATACGTCTCTACCGCCCATTTTTTTAGCAGTGTTTGTTCAATGTTCTAACCCATTCCTTTAGTTACTTAAACATTTCTCCCTGGAAGAAAATGAGAGATTTAAAGGTTATGTTAATAAAAGTACATGTTTTCTTCAGAGTAACTCCACCTAAGGCGTTGCTCTGTGTCTTGCCTATATTTCTCGGACATTGAAAACTCAGTTATGGTAAGATACTAGCTGCTTCTGACTGTTCAGATGATGTATGAGGAAACCCAGGCCTCAGCTATTTTTGGAAAATTGTTGATAAACATGGTACAGCGTGGTCCTGCTAATCTTGGAGCTACTGCGGCGTTCTCAAAGATCAAGTCCACATCAGTCATAAAAGATAATTGGAAAGGAAAAACCCCGTCCAGCTACTACACTACTGAACTTCCACCCTCCCTGTTCCAGCTGCTGCAGGCTGACTTCCACACACACACCCCTCCACTCCAGCTCTGCAGACAGCCATGCTCCGCTTCAGCTACAGCTGCTGCCGGCTGACATCCATACCCCCATTCCAGCTACTGCTCTGCTGCCTTTCACCCTTCCCGCCCCCCTAGCTCTTGCATGGCTGACTTCCACAGGCAGATGGGGTGTCAGGGAGACAGGGAGTGCTTTTATTAACTTCTTTTAAGCCTGGACTCACCCATGATCTTGCAGGACTGGAGTTGAATAGATAGGAAGAAGCAGCAAAGGACAGTGGGAACAGCTTGCTGAGCCATCCTTCCTGAGCCAGGCAGTCTAACCGGATCTGAAGGCAGCCAGGCCACAGGCCAGAGACAAGGAGAGGGCTACCTCTTCCCTGGTGGCTGCCAGTGACGCTTTGCCCAACTGCTCTGGCAGTGGAGAGTGGAGAGATGAAGACGAAGGCAAGCGAATCCTTTCAAGAGGTTTGGCAGAAATGGTGATGGCTCCTGGAACTGAGGAATCGGCATACAGTGCTTTCCATTTTTTAGAAGCTCCTTAAAGAAGCTTTAGAGAGTAGCACAAAGGTGGTGGGGAGGTAAGGGGAGAGTGCTGATGGATCAAAGTCAGGTGCTGGCCCTGCCTCCCATGCCCACCTCCACTGAGAGGGGTCTCTCCAAGTCAGACTTCAGGGCTCTTTAATCTTCATGGAAGTGTCTTCACTTTTGCCCCTTAAAACTTTCTGGAGTGGAATTCCTAGCTCTGAAAAAGATGAAGATAGATTTCTGTTAGGTTGTGAGAATTCACAGAAGCATAAAAATCAACTACATAATACTATATCTTAATATATTATTATTATTTAATATAGTATTATTAAATATTATATTAAAATATAGTATTTGAATATAGATATGAATACAAAGCATAAAATTATACATAGTCTATATGGACTGTATACACACAAATGACATATTGGCTACAGCACAAATCTCTACAGATCAGGATTCATATTGAACATGGCAGGTCGCTAAAATGTTACTTAACATAAACAAAGTGGGAAATGGGAAAAGGTTCAGCTGAGGCAACTGATCTACTCCATATAGACTTATTTTACAATAAAAAATTACAGAACATCCAATAGTTACGAAAGTCCAAATTTACTCACCCTTGAGTGTTTATTATTATTATGGAGAAACAGAGCAACCACAACATCTCCATGTCTGAACGGCGCCATTCTCAGAAACTTCTACGGAACACAGGAAAGATAAAAATGAATTCTGGGGCTGGTAAAATGTCTCGGTAGGTAAAGAGCTGCACAATCCGGGGGACCTGAGCCGGATCCCAGACCCACAGAAAGGTGGGGAAACAAGTAGATCTGCCAAATTTTCACCGGACTCCACCCCAGCACTGCAGTACATCACACACACACACACACACACACACACACACACACACACACACCCCATATATACACTCATCACATCACATGTACATATCACAACACCGTATCACACACTCATCTCTCTCTCTCACACACACCATATTCATGTACTACATCACGCACACCCTATCACACATACACATCACATATATACAATGCATATCCAGCATTTACACCAAGTCATACACACACGTACCACAGACAAAACCTATCAAACACATATCACAACACACTACACACACACACTACATGAGGCATAAATCTTACCCCCAACACCGAGTCCACACATATAGGATTTATACATGCTTTATATCTCCAGAACAGTGGTTCTCAACCTGTGGCTCACAGCTCCTTTGGGGGGCAAATGACTCTTTCACAGCAGGCACATAGCAGAGATCCCACATATCAGATATTTAGATTATGAATCATAACACTAGCAAAGTTACAGCTATGAAGTAATAATGGAATAATTTTATGGTTGAGGTCACCAGAACATGAGGAACTGTATTAAAGTCTTCCAGCATTGGGAAGGCTGAGAATCACTGCTCTGTGAAGATTCCTTTCTGTGTGTTTTCATCTTGCTTCTTCATGTCCGGGATGCCAGCTGGGAGTGTTGGTACAATGAAGCCAAACAGAGGGGACGGGAGCAGATTGTTCTACCATTTTTGCAGGCATTGGAGCTGTGCCTCAGCTAGGGCTGACCATTCCACACTTGTTCAGCTTCCCCTGGGGTTCGAAATGCCCCTGGATCTGTGATCATCAATGAGTTCAAATTTGCTAATGTCTCCATGCTTCAGTCAGGAACTGAGTGGTGACGTCAGGGCATGGCTTGCTGAGGACCTGGCATTTGCTTCCCTCTTAGCATTGTTGATGCTCTTGAGAGCATCTTTGAGGACATTCGCGCACATGGTGACAGCATGGAAGGACAGTGGAAAGAGGGAAATCTCTCTTTTTAAGAGAAGGTCTCATTGTGTAGTCCTGGCTGGCCGTGAACTCCCAGATATCCACCTACCTCTGCCGTTAGAGTGCCGGGATTACAAGTGTGTGCAGCGGGCTGAACAATTTGTTTTAAAGGGTTCTGTACATGCTTGAATTATTTCCATTTGTTTCCTTCTAGGTAGAAATGTTTAGGTTCTACTTTTTCTTTCCAAACAATCTTTAATGTGATAATTTTATACATCAATTATACAAACATTGACGTCCCTGTGACACTTTTTTATATATATTTATTGTACCTTGATCATATTCTCCCTCTACTACGTCACCCTCTCCTTCCTTCCCTAAGCCGTTTCATCCTCTCCAGTCATCCCCATCCTAATTTTATGCCTTTGTTTTATAGCTTCCACAAATGAGAGAAAATGCACAGTGTTTGAGTGCAGCTCATTTTGCTTAATCATGGTTTGAAGTTCCATTCACTTGCCTGCAAATGAATGACTTTGCCTTTCTTTATGGCTGAATAACCATCCATTTTCTTTATCCAGGCATTCACTGAGAGACATTCAGGCTGATTCTATACTTTCCTTCTTGTGAGTAGTGCAGAGTATCTCTACTGTACACAGATCTGATTCCTTCAGCTACACACCCAAAGGTGATACAGCGGGGTTCCATGGTAGTGGGGGGGGTGGGCCTCTACAGTGGCTGTCCAGTTTACACCTTCCCTGTGCTGACGCTGCCAGGGAAAACCACGCTGGAAGATGAGGGGCAGTTCTCAGCCTCGATTCTCACGGTCTGCTAGGCAGCCAGTAAGTTAACTATTGCTTTACTTGACAGTTACCATAATTATCAGCAGGACAAGCATCTCTCATGCTGATGAGCTGTATTTCTTTTCTTGTAGGTAACTTTTAAAGTGTCCCTTACTAATTATGTTAGACTTCCGTAGTGGCCCTGAATGAGGCACTACAGAATTGGTGGCTCAGAACGGAAAAGTGCCCTTTGTCCAGAACGGGTCTATTTCCACCCAACATCTGTGGAGGAATTGCTGCCAAGGTATGGATTTTCCTAAAATCTCTTACCTGGAAGACCACAGTGTTTGATGTTGAACCCCGGGAAGCTGTAGAAAACACAAAAGCCAAAATCCAGGATAAGGAAGAAATTGGTTCTGATCAGCTAAAGCTGCTCTCACTGACAAGCAATCTTTTCATCACAGCGGTGAGGTGGAATGGGAGAAAATCTTATGTCACTCCTGAGAATAAGAACAAAGAAAGTAGGTTAAGTTCTGGCCTGAAATATTATAAGGTGGTGAAAATAGCAAACACCAGTTCCTTGGCAGCACTTCAATGCATGTGGTGCTAGGGTTTTTCTTGGGCAGCCGTGTAGATAGACTTGTGACTGGAAAGAGTCAGGACTGCTGTGTCGGGACAATTTCTAGTGGTTGTCATATAACAATGTCCAGATTCTCTCTCTCTGTCTTTCTCTCTCACTCTCTCCGTTTGAGACGGAACTGGCTACATAGTCCGAATTGGTCTTCAGCCTTGGGTCTTGCCTTTTCTGTCTCGCAAGTGCCAGGATTACAGACCTTTGTCAGTGTACCCAGCCAAGACTAGTCTTACCAATAAATTGCCTTGTAGATTCCTTTTCAAGATTTTATTATCAAAGAAGAAATTGAATATCACTAGCTTGAGTTTCTTGTGTGGGTATGCAATAAGGAGTAATATAGCTTAGATATCCATTTTCTAATTCCATGCTGTGCCACTAATTCGTATATCAAATATATGGAATTAAGCACTCATTTTCAATAATAGTTAGGCAACATGATTTGCTCTGAATGCTGAACAACAGCAGTGTATCCATCCAGAGGGCTCAGGTGGGTTGGGTTATCCATCTTAAGCACATGGTGGGAAGAGCAGGGGGCCATGATCCTCATTTTCCCATGATGCCTAGGGTGAGGAGCCAGTCATCCTATGGGTGTAGCAGTAGAGACGGCATGACCCTTTTATGGAATCTGGTAAAAGTAGGTAAAATTCTGCCTGAAGACTGACCTTAGAGATGGTAATGTCTAGGGTCCCTTGAGACCAGTTCGTTGACACCATAGTGAATGAGGCTGATTCTCTGCATGGAGGTGCCTGAGTTCCCTCTGGCTCTTCACTGAGTGGGCTGGAGAAAGCTGGCCTTGTCTACACTGTGAGGGAGACAAGCTGCAAAAGCAGATGTTTTGTTAACACTTGAGATGGAGACGCTCCTCAGGTCGCTCCTGTCTTCAAGCAGCATTTCTCCATGGCTTTGCGCCAATCACTTCCCCACTCCACCTCAGCTTTTCCCTTGGTAGAACAGGAGCTGTTACTGTGTGATTAATGGTCTCCCGAGGGGGTGCTTACATTAATTAACAACTGTTAAGAGCCTTGAAGATGAAAAGTGCTACGTACTTAGGCCATGATTACCCATGGAAGAGTGGCATCTGATAACCACTCTACCAGAAAAATGGCTAGCTTACTTGACTCACACACAGTTGGGACAGAAGGCCAGCAGAGGAACCAGCCTTGGAGGGGATTTTAGGTATGAACAAGCCAAGGCCTACAAGCTGTCTCAGTTCATTCTGAAATACGCTTTGAAATCCAACAGCCCTTGACCTGTGTTTCACCATGGCAGTGTCTCTTTTGGGGGCCTATTTCCCCCAAAATTCATAATTGAGTCTCCTTCACCTTGTGTCCCTCCAGAATTACGGGTTATTGTTAATTTGTCTTCCAGAGCATGTTCATTCTCCCACAGACAACACACCCATCATCACTGCGGATGAAGAAACCCTGCCCTGCTGTGCCTTGTTTGAAGCTCACGACTCTTTAGTGGGACACAAGCAGCCCTTGCTTTGAGTCAATGACTATGTAAAGATAGTAATTCAATTCTTTCAGAAATCCTCAAAAATTAAACATACACACACACACACACACACACACACACACACACACACACACACGCACGTGCGCAAAACAAAAGACAAAATGTCTCTTCTGGATTGTGCACTTATTGAGGACTGTGCTTTATTTTTGACAGTGTTGTTACCTATTGATTTATGAATTTAAGAGCTCATGTTTCTGCACTCACCTTTCACTTTTTAGCAGACGACAACATTTAAGCCAACACGCTATGGTCAGCACTTATTGCTGTGGTTTATTTATTTATTTCAAGAGCATGCCTCTCTCTCTATATCTTTCTCTCTCTCCTCTTTCTCAACTCAATAGGTAGAATCTCTTTAACATTCTTTGCATTAGGACTCTGGAAATAATTTAACACATTTCATCCAAGGTATCTCACTGGGAATCTGATCTTGCATTCTAAGGATTCATTGATAATATCTAATTCTTTTACATCTTAAGATAATTCAGAAACTTTCCTTTGATAATTTTCTCAATTTTTAAATTTTTTTTTACCCCTATGCCATTGTGTTTTTTAAAAGGTTGGGGCGGCTGCCTTTATTAGAAAATATCTTCTCTTTATTGCAGTTTAGCACTCTAAGCTGATGAGCCTGTCAGGAGAGGGATTATGGGAAATCTCAGACTTAAACTAATTCTCATTTCTAAAGCACTCAGTGGAATATGTAATATTCATGTCTGAGAGATACCACAACGCGGTGAAAAGCATGGAAAAATTTCTGTAAGAAACCTGATGTACACACTTACCTGACAGTTACTTGGCGGTGAACCTTGACATGTCAATAATCCTACTCAGGCACCGTGAATGGTGATAGCTTCATCATGGACTGCAAATGTTAAATGCCCATGGTTTGTGAACGCTGGACGATGTGCGATTTGCTTTGGTTTTCTGGCCAGTGGAATCCGGTTGTGCTCCCTGCTAATGGGCCGTTTTTTATTTTATTCCCAAAGCTCCTGCCTGTGACAATGCTTTGTTTCCAGGAATTATTCATTGTGGAGTAATTTTCACAAGTTCTACATGGCTCTGGTTTTCTCACACTCTAAGTCAGCATTCTTACTGGAAGACAGTTTTTAAAAAAAGAATTCAATCTTAAGGGATGAAAGATATATCCCTCATATTCTCTTAGTAAGAAATGAAAGACGTAAATGGAATATATATATATATATGTATATATATATATATATATATCAATCAGTGGAGGATATTCCATATGACATGGTTTGTGTGACATTTCACCTTTACAGAACCTATTTACAGGCTTCCAACGAATACTTCCTGCAGCAACAGACCAGGAAACCCTCAGATAACCTTTTAGACAGAGAAAGGAATGGGGAAGGATCACCTCTTTCTGGAATCTAAGCCCAGGTAAATATTTGGAGAGGAATGGCCCCTGCGTGCCTGCAGCAGGGCATGGGCTAGCCTGGCTGCGCACTCTGGCAGTCTCCCACGTTCGCTTCATTACCCAGGATCATCAAAGACAGTTTCGTACGAAAGGGCACACGGTGGCCCCAGGTGCGGAGGGCTAGACCAGGTGCGTGGGAGCAAGATGCTCCCCCGGACATCCCTTGGCCCCACCTTCTAGTGCCCAGATTCCTCACTCAGCCCCCTACCATACCACCAAGTCCCTTTGCACTAGGCACCGTTTACCTTCACCTGCTCGTCTTCCCGGATGTCACAACTGCCTGCTGGCAGGCAGGACTGCCAGCCCGCCCATCCCAAGGGCAGCTCTTGGTGGCGATTTCATGGCAAAAACTCCATATGTGTCAACGAGTTGAAAGGGAGAATGCACACAGCTAATTAAGATTTCTGTATGTTTAGATTACAGCTTGTACATGGATGTAGCATACCTCTATTGGCCTCGCAAGGTCTGCGTGTTCACTTGCTGAGGAGGTAGGTTGTTGAAAGGCCACTTGGGAGGACCTTGCTAGTTGCCACGCTGGCATCCGAGGAAGGAGGTCAGAGGTCAAGGACCTTACTTGTCACCCAGTACTTCATCCCCACTAGTGGCCCACAGTGATAAACCAGATGTGACACATGTCCAAAAGTTAGTCTGAAGAATGTCATCGTTTTCCTAGATGAAATGAAAGTGCCAGAAATAAATAATATTGTCTACATTTACCACTGTGGGATGACCGCTTCCATTTGCATTCCACTTAATATGAGCAGATAATCCACAGCCCTTTCCAGAGCTGGCCATACTCTGTCCTGGACTATACGCCAGTAAGAACTGTCCAAGTTCCATTCACCAAAGGAAGAATTTTCTAGGGCCCTGTCTTCATTTGTGTCCCTCAAAATCAACCCCACCTATGCCTGGACCCTCTCTCAAGGGTGACACATTTAATCTATGTCTTCCAGCACATGGACACCTCTCTACAGCACTGTCGCCTTCCTCTGCTTTAGACCCATGTGCCGTGTAAACCTTGTCTTCCTGTGGCATCCCGAGGCTTCACGGGTGGGATGATTTCTGAAATGGCATTCTATTAGGGCAGGATCTGTGAGTAGACATGTCACTGAAAAAGAGGTAGATTGTTCAAATTTGTGTGCTGTGTGTGTGTGGTGTTGGGAAGGCAAAGAGATGCCATCCCAGGATAACATCCAGCCCAGGTCTCAACTTACCACCAATGTTTCTGGTGAACCCCAACTCAAAGAACTCAAAGAACTCAGCAACCTTAGGCTGTACTATAAGATCTGGTGGAATTGTCAACAATACAGGTCCCCCTCAGGTCTGCAATACTTGTAGCCACGTTTGGCTTGCTTGCTCTGTGGGCAGCTGCTGAGCCTGCCTCCATAGCTACCCTGGAGTCGAGGAATAGTGCATTTTGGAGGGTCAGTGACCCAAGGAAGCCAGATGTCCCCAAGAGCATCTTCTCAGAGACGCACCCTAGAGCATTATCCTTCCCTACCTGCCACGTTCTACTTTTCTATCCTCACGGGTAGTTGGAGGCAGCCTTGGGTGAGTGGGCTTGGGATGAGGAAAAGGACACAACGGTTAATTGGAAAACAATAGGTTTAAATGGATTTTTAATGGGCTTGTACCAGGACAAGCAGGACAATGACACTGGCCAAGAGCAGGTGCATTTAGTTTTGGTTGCTTGAAACTTAGCACTCTCTGATGCAGCAGGCTGAGGACTCGACTCAGCACCAGCAAGGGTGCCTCCAACATTCCTTTTCTTGAACATAATCCCATTCTTTCCTGCCTCATTGCTCTGCTCCCACCATTTGTGTGTGTGTGTGTGTGTGTGTGTGTGTGTGTGTGCATTTCCATTGCTACATTTTAGGTGCCAGAAGTGTGCATCAGGCTATTAACGCTGGTCAGCCTCAGGATGGGAGTTTCATTCATTTGAATAACTATACGTGTATTTAAAAATTTTTGTTTTTATTTTTTAACGTGTATGAAAAGTTGCTTGCATGTGTGTAAGTGCACAAAGCACATGCCTGGTGCCCATTGAGGCCAGTCGAATGACTGTGTCAGATCCCCTGGAACTGGAGTTCCAGAGGGTTGCAAACCTCTCTGCAGATGCTGGGAACTGAACCTGATCCCCATAAGAGCAAGTGCTCTTAACTGCCGAGCCATCTCTTCAGCCCTTAAAAACTTTACATGTTTGGTTTTTTTTTTTTTTTAATATTCATTATTGCCCTACTTTAGAAAATTAAAAAAGTTAATAAATGTGTTTCTCCTCCTCTGTGGTTTTTCTCCTTCAGGCCTTCTGGCTGAGGAGTGGCTTTTCTTTCCGTGTCTGCCAGCTCTGTCTTTCTGGGCCCGTGGTGCTTGAGCTGGTAACTCTGCTCGTACATGTGTGAGAAGTGTCGGGGACTGTTGACATTGACGGTTCTCCAGAGCGACCGAGAGGCGCTTGAATCTCATCGGCCTGAGTGGGGGCCCCCATCTGCTGCCCCCTTTCAAGTGTTTGGCCAGTCACTTCAGATTATCTGCACCTGTTACCTGACACTAGAACCAGAGAGCACTCCTACTTTAGCTCAGCCACAGGACCCTGAAAGTTCTTGAAAGGCGTTTCTCTTCTTAACCTGTGCTTCACTTTGTTTATCTGAGGTCTGGTGGTGAAAACAGTAGTGGGATGCGGGGGACAGAGGATAAGAATAGAAAACATTTTTATTTTTATTTTTTAAAGATCTGGGGTATGTCCCTGTAGACCTGGGTGTCACATGAGTTGTTGTTGTTGTTTTTTTTTTTTTTCCACTCAAAGGAACATGCCACCTCAAGAAGTTGCTAACTGGAAACCCAAATGCAATTGTTTCTAGATTAAAATGACCTAACTAAGACCTCTTGTTACTCTTTCATTTCCAGCTGTGCAGCAGGATGGAGAACTAGCTTCATACATAGCACAGGCCTGTCCTGAGACCAGAATGATAGTTCATGAAATTAGAAGAATTCAATGCACATTTAAGAAGCCAAGTGGATCTAAAACCGCAGCTCCAAACAAAGCCTAAAAACAAGAAAAATTAAATAGTAAACGTGGCTTGAGCCCTCCCTCCCCCTCCATTCCGAAGGTAGGAAAAAAAACTCATCCAGCCCAACTTCTGTTTCCATGTATCTGGCATCACAGTCTCATGCAAATGCTTAAAGACTTGAAGCCAAGTCAACAGACCCTGGTTTATTGGCTGCAGCGAGGATAAGGCAGCCATTGGAAAATCAGCTTGGAAGCACAGGACAAATGCACGAAAGAGGCAAGCCACAGCTTGCAGCAAAGCAAATGTAGAAAACTCCAGCCTTACAGGTTTATCTAAGGTGTGGTCTGGAGTAAGCCCCAGTAATTACCCAGGATTCCACAGGCAGTAGCTGAAAAATGAGTTTCTTCATGGACTTAACCCTTTCTCCTCCTACCCCAGTAGGCCTCTCACAGGAAGTAAGCCCAGCAGGGCTTAGGTTAAGCTGGGAGAATTGTCGTTACAGCTGTGTACTGAAGATGTTTCTAAGCTGTGGCCTCAGCCTCTTTATGAATGATAGGACTTCCTGACGCATCCTTGCCCAAGAACTCAAACTACTTGACTGACTGTGTGTGTATATGTGTGTTTGTGTATGTTTGTGTGTGTGTGTGTGTGTGTGTGTATGTTTGTATATGTGTGTGTGTGTGTGTGTGGTGTGGTATGTGTGTGTGTTTGCATGTGTGTTGTAGTTTGGACGTATTCTGAATTGAGAATGAAAAAGAGCTAAAACATTTCGTTTGGGTCTTGTCTCAGATTTAAATCAAAATTCTATATAATTTAAACCTCATTTTCCTCGGTCTGGGTGTGGGCTGCCATCATCATGTCCGAGAGGAACGCTGTAGCTCTGCCTTCCAGTTTTCTACTCTGGAAGCACTTCTTTTTCAACTGAACCCCTAAGAATCACACTTAAGTTATTGATGACATTACTGTGATTCAGAAGGCCTATAATACTTTAAGTCTGTTTTGTTTTGCTAAGCAGTGAGAAAATGACTAAAAAGTAAACGCTCAACACTTTTATTTTTGGGTTTAAGTTGTATTCAATTTACAATAGCATACCATAGCACCAGCACCAGCAGCACAACAGCCCCTTCCTTTAACGACCCTAGAAAATGACCTTTTTTTTTTTTCCTGTGTGTTTGGGATTTCCATGTCATAAATATCCCTGTCTCTTTTAATGCTTTCTTTTCTGAGAATCTCTCTTCTGCCTCCAGTCTGAGACTGAGGTTGAGGCTGACTGTGCCTCTGTCCATTTCTGTTGAAGCAAAGAGAGCGTTTTGCTTTTGTCACAAGAACAGCCCTATGTTCCACACACAAACCCCTTCAGCCAGTGGCCCATCAAATTTTGGAACTTGATGGAAAGTTTAGAATAATTAGGTCTAACCTCTAACTTCTTGAGCTGTGTTAGAGAGAAACTCAGTAAGAGATGAGAGGGGGACTCACGGGGAAACCCTGAAGACAGTGAAGGTCCTTCCACATGCTCTGTATCCAGCATCTACAAAATTCTGCAGGGATTATTATTGGGTGTATTTGGTCTAACTGGGGGAGCATACTGGTACAATGTCAGCAGTTAAGTGTCATGCTCTCTGGGGCTCTCCAGCTTTTAGTTGATGTGTTTGTTTGTTTGTTTGTCTCAGGACTGTGTCTGGTACATACAGCCTTCCAGTCATCATTTCCCCCTTGTCTCTGAGTTCAGGAGCTCCTCAGATTTCCCCATGGATCTTGATGCTCTTGACAGTTTTACAGAGGGTTGTGCAGGTATTTTGTAGGAAATCCATTGACCTGGGCTCGTCTCTTGCTTTCTTGGTCTTCTGCTCCGGCTGTGCACGCTGGGGAGGAAGACCTTCCAGGTGAAGTGTCTTTCTCAGTCATCACAGCCAGAGTGTGTGATGTTAATGTAGCCGTGAGGTTATCAGTCTGGCTGAAGGTTGCCCCCAAAGGCTCCCTACCTCAGAAGCAAATAACTAACCACAGCCCACAGCCAGGGGCATGGGAGGTAAGCATTGAGCCAATGGGTATTTACGTAAGTCATTTAAGAGTTTTTCTATGATAGGAAATGTATTTTTTTTTTTTTGAGATAGGGTTTTTCTGAGTAGTCTTGGCTGTTCTGAACTCACTTTATAGACCATGCTGGCCTCGAACTCACAGAGATCTGCCTTCCTCTGCCTCCCAGAGTGCTGGGATTACAGACTTGTGCCACTGCTTCTTCCTGCCCTGGGTATTTCTTTCTACCCATTTGTTTATCTAATTCCTTTAATGACTGTGCTGACATGCAGCCGCACTGGAGTTCCTGTAAATTGCTTCTTTTGTTGTGCAATGGCTTTACCTTGGGCCCTGAATACCAAGAAACCTCATTCTTTTGTGTTGTAAACATGTCCTTACTTTCTGACATTAAAAGGTACTGTAGGTTGATCTTGTATATTTCCTGCCCTAGTCTGAGAATCATTAAGAATCAGGTTTCTTTGATTAAAACATGACCTCTAAAGATACGATTAGGAAGCTGGAATGCTCTTGCCACTAGACCTGTTAGTAAAGAGAGCCAGAAATATGTGTCTACAGCAGTTCACTCATAGATAGATACATAGACATTTGTTTTACTTTATTTTTTTAAAAGACTTATTTTTATTTAATGGATACATGTGTTTTGCCTGCACGTATGTCTTGTGTATCACAGACATGGCTGGTGCCTGTGGAGACCAGAAGAGGGCATCAGATCCTATGGAACTAGAGTTATAGATGGTTGTGATCTGTCATGTGGGGTGCTGGGAGCCCAACCCAGGTCCTCTGACAAGACCAGTCAGTGGTCTTAACTGCTGAGCCATCTCTCCAGCCTCTTACTTTACTTTCTGTCAGTTAACATACAAAGTGATGGGCTTGACGGTGACATTTTCATTCACAAGTGCTGATAGTCTTCACTCTTGTTTGTGTGCATCCGTGCGCGTCAACCTCTCTGAGTCGATGCTGTAGCTTAGTGTCCACTGTACCGTCTCTCTATGCTTAGCTGTAAACTTTTTTTCTCAGTGTGAGAGACTCCGGTTCCACTGTACATTGTCCACTTACCTATTTGCTCAGTCTTAGTGTGTGTGCACAGAAATTTCATGATTGTCAGCTTCTACCTCTGTGAGAAAATCTACTGACAGAGTAAACACGGGGCACAGCTCAGTTTACTTTACTCTCACAGTTTCCACTCAAAGCGCCGGTTTTCAAAGTTCCTCCTCATCTCCTTCTTTTCCCCACTGACTCATTTCTGGTTTTCCTGGAATGTAGAAACACCTGCCTAGCATATGTGCCGAATGCGAGCGAACAGCACTCAAGTTCAAGGAGGACCCCGGGCTTCTCTGTCATTTAAAACAATGTTTGCGCTGTCCCCGAGCAGCCCCCGGCCTACTTGCCCCACTTTCCTGATTTTATATCCAGGTTCAATCTATAAAAGAAACGCCATGTTTGTGTTTCTGAGACTAGCTTGTTTTGCCCAGCACAAGGATGTCCAGTTTCATCCGTATTCCTGCTAACGTCATGAACTCATTTTTTTTTTTTTTTAATAAATGGCAGTGTCCGGGTACCACACTATCCATTCCTCTGCTCACCAGCAGCTCAGCTGGTTTCCGATCTCCTTGGCGTAGACCCACCACGGCCACTGACGTGCAAGTGTCCCTGCAGAATGTTGGCTGCTGTTTCCGTTGGCAAAGCTGCAGCCGGGTGGTAATGGTAGCTCTACAGTTGAGTCTTTCGGGACACCCCGGAACCTCTTTTACAAGCTAAAGGTGAGCGCACCTACAGGACCACAGCTGGAGCTTGCCAGTGGCCCTCTGCTTCTTCCTGCTAGGACCACTCTCGGAAAACCCAGCTGCTGAATATATTTTACATGCACGCGCATGCTCCGCACACACCTTTCCTCCCACGCTAAGGTTACTTACCCAGTTTCAGCACTGCGGGTTAGGCGGTGTGTGTGTAAGTGCATGCCTGTAGATTCTTAGAAAGGGACCATCGTGACCCAGATTACACGGGGTATGAATAGAAGAGTTGGGAGTCTTCTTGAGAGACCTCAGCAGTACTTCTCTTTTGGCAGAAGCTAGCTGGAAGTCATGAAGGTGAGGAAGGATGCAGTGATTTAATGAGACGCCTTCTCCTGTCCATCCTATCTAGGGAACCATGTTACTGGGAGAGAGTGAGCATGCCTTTGTAAACAGTGAATCTGTGTCTTCAGTCAAGATTCACCTTCTGTGGCGGGGAGCTCCATAGCTTTGCCATCTTACGGTGAGGAACATTCCAGAGCCCATCTCTGTAAGCCCACACAATTGCGCCAACTTCTAGGCGGATGGGAGAGTACAGGCTGGGCTCACGGCCATTTTCAGGGGCTTTTCTGAGGAGCTGCATGCTGAGAAGTTATACAGAGTTGGAGACTGGGAAGACCTGGTGATCTGGTGTTGGTGTTGGTGTTAGGCAATCCTAGGCGGGCAGGGTACTCTCAAAATCACGGGATGACAGGTTATCTTGGCAAGTTCACGCTCAGTATCATCCAGTGCACAAACAAACAAACATGACTCTGTGCAGCCTTCCATTATGCCGATGTGCAAATGGCATTTGAGGTAGACCCAGTGAGAATGTATTGTCCTTGAAGGGCCTCATCTCCCATTCAGTGTGTCCTTCCTGCTTCCTTGGCACCCCTTGACTCCCCCCCCCCCATTGCCAATATCTGTAAGTAAGCTTGTAATTATAGTATATACAAACATTTTGATATAAAATTTAATGTGAAGGGTTTCCTGAGACCTGGGGGTTTAGCCCAGGAGCTATTTGATCTTGACAAAGATTCAGCAGTTGACTTTGGAAAGGGGTAGCTGTCTCCTGCTGTATTTTTCCCTCTTCAATCTCTCTCTCTCTCTCTCTAACTCTCTCTTTCTCCGTTTCATATTTTGAAAGACAATAGAATTCACTGTTTCCCTTTATTGCTTACTATTTAATCAATTTATTTTTAAATACAGGGTCTTGTTTCCTACCCAGACTTGTCTCCAACTCACCACATTTTCTCCTTCTAAATTAAGTTTTATTTGTGTGTGCATGTGTGTATATGTGTGTGTGCACACTTGTGTGTGTTCATGCATATATGTGTGCAATTGCACATGTGTGTGTATGCCAGAAGAGTACTTTGGGAGTCAGTTCTTGCCTCTAACTACATGGGTCCTGGGGACTGAAGTCTGGTCAAGCTCGGCAGCAGGCACTGTAAACTGAATGAGCCATGTCACCAGTCTCTGGCCTCTTTCTGAGAATTCGGTATGAAAGCTGTCTTAGCTACTTCCTTCTGGTCAAGATAAAATAGTTCAAAAAAAGCAGGTTAAGAGAGGCAGGGTTGTATTATCTTCCTCTGTGGCCTGCTACGGCTGGACACCCCAGGGAGGAGGTGATCAAAGAGTCGGCCGCTGAGTTCATGTCAGAAACAGCCCCTGTTCCCCTTACTAGAGACTAGGGAATCCACTTGGAAACTGAGTAGCCTATGGAATTCATCTGAGCAAGGGGTCTAGGTCCTTTCCGTGCATGGTCCTTGGTTGGAGTATTGGTCTCTGCAGGACCCCCTGGGCCCAGGTTTTTTGGCTAGGGTCAGGTAGAAGGGGAGGAGGTCCTCCCCTATGAGTGGACTAAGGGAGGGGAGTAGGGAGAGAAAAGGGAGGGTGGAGACTGGGAGGAGATGAGGGAGGGGGCAAAAGCTAGGATGCAAAGTGAATAAATTGTAATAAATAAATAAAAATTTTAAGAAGAGAGAGGCAGGGTTTATGATGCTGCACAGTTCTAGCTCGCAGTCCCTGGCGGAGGGTAGTCATAGTCAAGAAGGAAGAGCCTCCTTTTCTCTGTTTTGCTCAGTCTGTAGAATTCTCTGGCCAGGGAATGGTCCCACAGGAACTTAAGCTGGAACTTCCTCTACCGGCTAACATAAGACAGATCATGCTCTGCAGACATGCCTGGGGCCCATGTCCTAAGTAATAAGAGATTCTCTCAAGCTGACAGTCCATGCTGACCATCACAACAGGCATCTACCACCAGGATGCCCTGTTTGGCATCCTCCCCTTTAAGGCGATTATGTGTGAGAAGAGGCAGCCCAGAGAGGGAGCAGGACCTTCTGAGCACATCCAGCGCTCTGTAATTGACTCTGCATTTCTCTGTACATATTCACCTGAATTTCTTTGGCAGGAGGCCGGGCAGTTGGGACAGGTGGCCAGCAAGGGAAAGCAGGTGAGGGACTCACCATTGCCTTTGACATCTGGAGGATTAGTTCACTGTTATAGTGTAATCAATTTTCTCCACATGCCACGTTTTAAGCTAGCACACGCTCATCATCTCAGTCTCTGCTCGTCAACTAGAGAGTAGCTGAGACTTGTGCCTCTGGGTTAGGGTCTGTTGCAAGTTTGGATGGCGGTCTAGCTCGTCAGAAGCTAGCTTAAGGCTGCTTCAGGAGAGATGTTGCGGGGGGAAGCAGGTAGGCAGCTTCAGTTACTCCCATCCAGATGTCATCCCGGAACTGATTCGGTTTCCTCATGGCATGGTCGTTGGCATCCCCTAGTATGTCTGACCAGTTAGCTGGAGTTGAAGCTTCTGCAGTTTTGGGGCCCTTTCTTGGAATCCCCCTCACCCTATTTCTCACCATTCAGTGTGGGAAGAGAACACAGGAAGATATGAATGTGGGCTCCTGGTCCCTGTTTTGGATTATGTGTACATAAAGTTCATGTAGTTCCCCCCCCCCCCAACTCTCAGGGCTCCCACGAGGCTCTCTCTCTCTAACAATGGTAGAAGCTAAGCACAGAGGGGCACGGGGGCAGAGCTCGTCATCATTGTAAATTTGTCAACATTTACGAAGCCCATGACCACAATAGACCCCATGAAGGACGGTGAATGAGACAGATGTGATTTTGCCTTCAGAGCCACAAAGAGATGTGATAATTGTGGGGTTGCTTTAGAAAGCTTGGCGTACAGGAGAAATCTTTAAGAAAACCTGAGCATTCTGTGACTGAGAGACTTCAACCCTGGTGTCAGACTACAAAGTGCCGTTTTAGGATTCAACTTTTCAGCTGAGCTCTCAAGAACAAGAGGGAGACAGGCCCATGGTGAGTCTAGGTAGCCCTCCAGTAGCTTTCGGGGCTACCCAAGTTTCCTGTCGCTGAGCTCTTTGGAAGCCCAGCGAGCAGCGCCCTCCGGAACTTCGTGGTCAGTGCTTGCTTCCAGGAGCTGTTTTCTAGGAAAGTTTAAACATTGCTTTGTTTTAATTATTTTATTAGTTTTGGGTTAGAGCAATAGAGACAAATTGTTCCAGTTCTCAGCCTTGCTGAGTGACATTAACCTTAGTTCAGAGAAACGAGCCCCCTCTTAACTTGAGGCGTGCTCACCACGTCTTGGCTGGGCTTACTTTTGTTCATGGCGGAGCCTATGTGGCCTTTGCAAGATGCTTTGTGAAGAGGACACCAAAAGCAGAGGAGCTTTCTAAGTGTGTATTTTATTCCTGTCCCCACACCGCCGGTCCCCACACCAATTTGAACCTCAAGGTACACCATACACAAAAGCGAGGTTTTGCCCACAAAGTATTTACCCCCTAAAAGCCCCAAAAGAAGCTGCTAGCTTCACACTCGATGTCCGTTTCCTGTAATGCCCAGCTGCGATGTTCACAACCAATGACCATACTGTGGAAATGGCTGTGAGGCAGTTTGGCAAGGGCATCTCGGCCAAAAAAATGCACATCCGCACAAATTGCCTCCTGGTCTTGCTCTGTGCTGTTAGGCCTGCACGCTGGCTTTGATCCAGTTCTCGCTATCCCTGCCTCAACTTCCAGGGCTCCTACACGAACGTCCCAGTGGCCGCCGCACAGCCTGGTTATTGGCTTGGTCACAGACACTACATGGACTGAATCTCCACTTTGCCACTTTCTAGTTTTGGAACTTTGGGCCGCTCATTCTTACCAAGACTCAGAGTCTTTCAAGAAAAAAAAAAGGGGGGGGATATTTTCTCTGCATGTTCAGGATTCGATGAAATACTGACATTTGTATGTGCTCCTGTCCACATATGTGTATGTTTGTGTGAGTGTGAGGACACTCAGTTGTCTTCCTTCCCCAACCCCCAAATTGTGTTTTGGCAGAGGGTCCACCCCCAGCCTGGGACTCTCCAAATTTGCTGGGATGACTGGCCAGTTGGGTCCCTAGAGATCCTCCTGTTTCTGCCTCCCTGGGGCTAGGGTTACAAGTGCCAAGCACTTCATCAAGCATTTCACACTGCTTCCGGGGACTGAACCTACATCCTCATGCTTACAAGGTAAGTGCTTTACCAACTGAGCCATCTCCCTAGCCTCTAAACAAGGTCACGTGGATAAAGTATCTTTCATCCTAATGATTGCTCACTATTTCTATTTTGGTGTTTTAAAAATAGCATTCTGTTCCCTTTCCTGCTTCTGAAAGCTCGGCTGTGTCCCGTGAGCAGGCATAGCATGCGTGTAGTGTTGGTTGTATGTCTTAACACTCCTTTTCTTCCCGGGGGACATTGCTTTATCAGCAAGTCCATATGTTAAGGGCTTGGAGCACAGCCTCAAACCTGTCGTCTAAACCATAACCAGGGAACTATCATGCCGTTTGTATTGGACCACTCAATATCACTGCTCCAGAATGGACTCATAACCTGTGCTGGCTATGAGTCTACACTAGGCAAAATGTCTTTAGAGCAAGCAGTGTACATTTTTGCAAAATCATTTTAACTGAGTAACAGTTTTCCCATGATCCATTGAACTTGTCTAGACGTCATTTTTAGAGCCATTAGCTAAAGAATTTGTGTTATGTTAAACTGACCATAGAGATTTGGGAATAGCTGAGCTGATTAGCAAAGACAGTGGGCACTACACAGTCCATGTAAGTCATCAGTCTGGTTTAGACAAATTAAAGGCCTTGTTAGCTCCCGGTGCTTGACGAGAAAGCACTCAGGCTCACACATTGTGTCATGCTTAAGTGACTTTCTCCTTAAGAATAAACCTATCTTTGTGCCATGCCTTGGTAGCAGGAGATAATAAAAAAAACTTAACAGAGTTTTTCTTAAAGGAACTGACCAGGTGACAGAATGGAGTTGCCATGCATGAAAAAAAAGAAAAAAAATAAATACAAAAATAATTTGACCTCCTAAAGGAATCAATTTTCCTGTGAAGTGAAGCAAGACACTAACAACTGCTCCCATGAGCATCTTTGCTATCCAGATGCCCTGTGAAACTCCTGCTTCTACAGAAGGCCCTGGGGAGCGGGTATCAGCTGCGGGCAAATTCTGCTGCCTGGTCCAAAGGCCTAAACAGTTTCAGATAGGGTACACCTGTAATCTAGGCGCTGCACCCACTGCAAGGGTGTGTGTTTGCATGTGACAGCTGGTTGCCTGGAAGAAAGAGAATATTAATTCTATTTGAGGTTCGCTAACTAAGGGAGCACTTCCCCGGGGCTCAAGTTTTATCCTTTTACTATTTGTTTAAAAAATAACATTTGGGTAAGTGTTAATAGGGAAAGGGAAGAGGGGTAACTGGGCTTGAAACGTTCATCTTCCTGTGAGTAGGCCAATGTCTCCGCTGACCAATGTGGCAGGGGAAGGGGCTTCATTTTCGTTGAGAGGCAGCATCAACCTGCTATCAGTTTCCAGTGAACAGGCTTTTTATGTTCTTCATAACGCAAAATGCCTTTGTTGCATCAAAACGATGATTGCTCTAAGTGTCATTTGGGGTGTGGGAAGGGAAAGGGGGCAGGAGCGTAAGATATGAAATATGATTAAATAGGCATGTATGGGATGTTCTAATGAAAACCATCACTTGTATAGTATACATGCACTAAGAAAATTTACAAAGACTCAGATCAAACTGTTTAACATGAGAGCTACCAGACTCTCAAATTCCATATCAAATGTGTGGTCACCATGGTTACAAAATGCCACAAAACGATACGGAGATTCTTAGAGTCACACGGCAGCCCAGGTGGGGTGGGTTACTGAAGACAAAACAGAGTGTCAGGACAGACGTGCATTCTTTTATATAGAATAGGTAAGTGCCATTTAAAGCTTCAGTGTGGGAGTTGGAGTGACTACCATCAAAACAGTTCATCTGTCCCCTGCTCCTGATCAGTTGAGACTGGCTTGTGAAATAGACTAGAAGAGGTAAACATGCCAGCTGACCAGGCACATGAGTAAAGCTAAACGAGACTCGGCAGCCACAGAAAGGCAGAAATAAATGGAGAGACTCCAGGACTGTCCACCATTCGGTTGTTCACATCCTTACTTCCCAGCCATCTGCAAATCCCACCTGGAAGGGGGACTCCAATCCTATTTTTCTCAAGTTACTTAAGCTCAATCTGTATATATATATTTATATTCCTATGAAAGATGTTTTGATTCTAACAAGCTTAGATGGACCCAAACTCACCTTGCAAATTAAAAAAAACAAAACAACACACACACACACACACACACACACACACACACACACACACACACACAGCAAACCAAAAGTGTAAGTTGATTTAATGTCTTTCATATAAGGTTTGAACGCCAGACAGTACAGAAAGCAGGGATCAAAATGATTGCTATCAAGGCCGGAACTTTAACAAAACATCTGTTCTGAAAAGCACAGACTGTTATGACAAAAGTCTAGACAGTGATAATGACTCTTTTTTTTTGTTGTTGTTGAAAAGACAAAAAGACGGGAGAGAAAAGGACTGGAGCAAGGAAGGAAGTGAAGAGGAAAGGAAGGAAGAGAGGGAGGGAGGAGAAAAGAAGGAGGAATGAAAGATAGGAGAGAGGAAGGAAGGAAGGATGGATGATGGATGGAATGAAGAGAGAAGAGAACAAAGAATAAAGGGTGGATGGTAAGAAGGAAGGGACTGAAGGAGGGAGGGAGGAGACAGGGAGGGAAGGGAAAGGCGACGCTGTGCTCTGAGGCATACTTCCAGTCAGTTGACACAGCACGCACTGGGAGAACCCGGGCTGGCAGTCTGAGGCGTAATACAATACACTCAAATGCCCTCACAAGTTTTGAGCTTTGGGGGCGGAATATTGGAGGGTGAAGGAAATTAACCAGGATCTTATTGCCGTTTATGAGAAGTCAGGTGTGAGAGGCACACACCAATCTTTGAAAACAGACTGGATTTGCTTAAAAGCAAATGGTTTTTGTTAGGGGGCTTATTTTACTCATGTCAAAAATATGAAATTACACCATTAAAGGAAGTGGTAAAATCTACATCACTCCAAAGCCTTGGGGGATATAGCCACGTGTTCTCACATGCTCAACAGCTATGAAAAGTGTGATTTTCATTTTACCTGCTAATCGAGTACTTGGAGGTATTCAGTGGGAGCTTAGCCTCTTACTTTTGATTTCTGAGCAATTTCAGAGAGACATTCTACTGCAAAATAAACTCAAATGCTTCTAATTCCAGAAATTCATGTTACAACCAATGTTTTATGTGGCTTTTCCCCATGGTATGAAGGAAGCAGCCATTTCTGGTCACATTTGTGGTCTCATTTAAGGTTTTTCTGAGGGGGATTAAGAAAATACTTAATGATTTTACACATCTCATTTGTATAACTTTCTAAAAAGGTAATGGGGAAAGTTCTGAGAATTGAGAGAAAAGCAATTTTGGCCTGAAAATTTCCAGATTACTTTGTTCTCAATTCTGTGATTTCTTCCTTCCCTCCCTCCCTCCCCCTACTTTCCTCTTTCTTCTCCTTTCTCTCTCTCTCTCTCTCTCTCTCTCTCTCTCTCTCTCTGTCTCTCGCCAGTGACCTACCTCAGGTCCAGGAAAATGACAAGCAGGATGGGGCTCCCCAGTCATGCAAGCCCCCCCCCAGGCAGAAGCACCCTCAGAGCAGAAATCAGCTTTTAAACGTTCACAGTACTTGTTGAAAAGTTAAAGTGCAATAAAATTCTTTTAAGTATTTAAATATACAAAATATATCAATTGCTTTGGCTACGAAAAGGAACAAGCCATTGAAATCACTTTTTATTAAGTTACTTTTAACAGATGTATTTTATACTTACAAAACCATAAAATTTACACGTCGTGTAATAGACATAATACTTACTAGCTTTCATACACATGACACGCATACAGTGTTCATGCAGTATTTCGGCACACCTTTATCAGGAAATCATCCACACAGGAGCGAGCCAGCTCCACAAGGAACATAATTACAAGCTACAAAGACACAGAAACACACTGCAAGAAAAGCTCACGCACAAATAGCCACCATTTCTTATACTCATGGGCACAGCCTCCCAAGACAACACGCGCGAAGCAGCTACAGCGGCAGACATCTTTATAAGCAAGGTTAGGGGACAGTTGAGGCCCTTTGAAGTTTTTATATGAAGAAACTTATTGATGCCAGAGATTATACTATCCCTGGATCCTCAGGGCTGAGTGGAATAAAGGTTCTAGGAAGCAGGAGCAATGGGGACCACAGTGGCTGGTCTTGATGCTCGTACCTTCCTCCTCTGCTGTCTGGACCAGGTACATCAAGGTTTACTGAGACATTGCTGATATTAATAACGAAAGGCATTCATTACCCTTTACATGGATGAAGGAATGCATTCCTTGGGCTTGTGTTTCTGTTGTCTCATCTTTGAGTTCAACTGCACAGTTGTCATGAACCAAACAACTACCTAAGGTTGAGTTTAATTTTCTAGCCACTCATGCTTTCTGGATGGCATTTCCGTGAGAGCTAAAGTAAAAGCAAGCATTTCTATTTATTGGCGGACTTTGCTGTGGAAGCACACTACACGGACAACCTGTGAACCTCAAGAATCTTCACAGATGGATGTACCAACAGACACATAAATAATACTGTTGACCTTTATGCCCCTGGGTATGGTGGCACATGACGGTGAGACAGTACTCTGGGGGCTGAGGCAGAAGGGTCAGAGGTTCAAGGATAGCCTGGGATAGCTAGTGAAATCTTGTCTCTAAAAAAGGAAAGGAGTGGGCAGGAGGAAGGAAGGAAGGAAAGGAGGGAGGGAGGGAGGGAGGGAGGGAGGAAGGAAGGAAGGAAGGAAGGAAGGAAGGAAGGAAGGAATAATGTTACTAAAACTTTATATTATGAAGGCATGTGAGGGTACACTATAGCCTTCCTTCCTTCCTTCCTTCCTTCCTTCCTTCCTTCCTTCCTTCCTTCCTTCCTTCCTT
>NW_026596073.1:28343152-28384745 GCF_907164565.1 Psammomys obesus
CTTCCTTCCTTCCTTCCTTCCTTCCTTCCTTCCTTCCTTCCTTCCTTTGTTAAATTGGTACCTATATGTCTTAAAATATTTTGGAAATACATTTTTAAATTTATGACTCAATAACCTAGGTTTTAGTTGTTTTGACCTGCCCCGAGTCTTATTTTACTCATTTTTCCCCAACAACAGAAAAATTAGCCCAAGGAAATGTGGTTTTGTTGGAATGGCTCACTATGGAGCTACAGGGAAGTTACAGAAAGAAATTGTCTTTGAATGCAATTTTTGTCAACTGTACCACAAGGTTTGAAAATGAAAAGTAAGCAATAGATTCAAAACCCTAAGACTTTAAGGAAACATTATAAACTTGGAATTAATTACTTTTTTACAGTTTTGGGGGAAAATGATTTTAATGTATATGGCTGAAGTGTTTACTAAAGAATGTGAAATAAATGTCCTTCATTTTGAATTTCATTGAAAACAATGGCTTAAAATTTAAATTTAACTGTATGTAGGATTGGGGGATGGAACAAAGAACAGATTAAACAATAGCTTGTGATATGGGAGTTTTTAAAAGGAAAAAAAAGATTTTTGAATGCAGCCGATGGCCCTTGACACCATTTTGAATGTATTCCAGAGATTGTGCCATCACATGCTAAATAAAAAGAGAATTCACTAAATGTTGTCTGAGGCATATAGCTGGTTTTTCCCGTCTAGTTACTGAAGACATTATAAAGGTCACTCTGTTGAGTGAGGCCTAAGAATGCCCACCAAGGGAAGCCCCACAGTGAACACAGTTGCCTCTTTTGCGAGCTTAGTAACATGTATCAGATAGTGGCTTCTGGACTCTTGCTACTGGTCACAGTAATTTTTAAGGCGAACTGATACTACTCCATATTTTAAAGAAAAGGTAGGCAGTTCCTTAGAATAGGAGAACAAAGCCAGCCTCCCAAAACAGTAACAGAAGTGCATATGTTCTCCAGTGGGCAGTGGACCAAATAAAATCCACGGCCTTTGTGTGAGGTGAATAGATAGCAGCCCCATTGTTATCAATTTGTAACTCAGCCTCTAAGTTTACATTTGTTTTCCCACCAGATTTTAATGTAAAATCAGTGTGTGTGTGTGGGGGGGAGGTGCATATACTTCAGAAATTTAACATGTCTAAGACATTTTGTTATACTAACACTAATAAAAAAACCCTTAGGCATTATCTTTACAGATACCCTAATATGTTCTTATCTATGGTATTTACTATAGAAGTTTTCAGCCTATCACAGAATGACATATGTTAATTGCTCTTTTGTCTAACATCATCATTACATTCTTGGAAGAAGCACAAATTTTCCCAAGAGTTCTTTGGGTAGGTACATACATGAACAGATGGTGTCTTGTTTCTCAAAGTTACTTTTCAACTACTGTCCATCATCCCATGTAAGGAACATGTGTGATGGAGTTCTGAGAGCTAAAAAACAAACAAACAAGCAAGCAAACAAATGGAGGTCGCTCTTTGTGACTGGAAATCAGTCCTCTCACCTCAGGAAAGCATTGCTGTGAGCTACCTCTGCCGCCGAAGTCGAATTCTGATCTAGTTGCAACCTGAACTCAATAGCTTGGAAATAGCAAACCGGTAATTTTGTGAATCCAATCAGAGAAGAAAATCACAGAATATTCCAGCGAGTAAGCAAAGGGAGTTGTAAATATCAGCCTCGTTTGATTCCCATTACCACAGCTGGAGGCGGGGAAGGGACACAGTTCAGCATAAGACAGTCAGCTCCGCATCATCCCACGCAACGACGCTGAAGACACAAGAGAAACATTAGCAAGAGAAGGCACGAGGCTCTCATGCAACGTGGCAGTTGTGGCTCTCTGTCCTTCATCCCATTTAGATATCATGCCTAGTTTAAAGATGAGTTTACTTTGAAGTTTATAATGACAGCTGACCTGCCCCCTTTTGCCCAGAAGTAAATTGTAAGACCGTCTCCGAGCCAATATTACTTGGAAAGGACTAGGTATCACACACCTTGATGGTAATTTTCCCAAAGGCCCTCATCTCCGAGTTTCCTTAGGCTCAGCAGCTCATGTGCTGCTGGTTCTTTTCCATCACTCCTCATGCATTTTGCCACAGTAGCCTTAGCTGCTTACCCTTCACAAACACTGATCTGAGGCAGCCCCAGTTTGGGAAGCTAGGTCCTGCATGAGGCCAGTTATTGAGGATGTGCCCTGTCAGGCCACAGATTACAGGCCTTCCGGTACACATGTGGCCTCTGAATTGTATCCCTTCCTTCAGACAACCTAAAATCCCATGTCCCTTTCTCTGTTTCCTTAACTGTAGTGGCCTTTTCTCATTTTCTTTGTGACTTCACTCGAAACTGCTTAGAGGCTGGGGAGAGGCTCAGGAGTTAGAGATCTCGCTGTTCTTCACAGGGGCTGATTTTGGTTCTCAGTACCCATGTCAGGTGGTTCACAACTGCCTGTAATTGCAGCTTCAGGAGAATTCAGAGCCTTTTTCTGTCCTCCCGGGGACCCCTCCCCCAAATACATGGCAGTCATTCCCACTGACACATACACATAAATAAAAATGAATGTTGAAAAAAAGCTGTTTACATTTCCCAAACTCAAATAGTAGCTAGAAGTTAATTCCTTAAGATCACAACCAATTCATCTAGGATCAAGGTTCAACCATGTACAGCCATAAAGAAGGGAAACCATAGTTAAAAATAAAGCTGCAAAATGACCTCATATATACTTGAGTTCCAGATGTCATTGTAGTAGAGTATACAACTATACAAAAGTTACTCATAGTTTACTGGTAGTCTTATCTCAGAGGACAGCAATTGGCTCACAAAAGTGTGAAGAACACAATAAGTTAAATCCAATGTAAAGCAAAAGAAAAAATAAGCAAAAGAAAAAACAGAATTTAAAGTAAGCGTGACAATCCAGAATAAGTGAGGTAAGGGTGTATCAGAACTCCAAGTACATTCAGGCGTGGAGTCTCAGTCTGTTCACAGCACTGTAAAAAAGAGGCCTGGGCTGAGTGGCTTACAAATCAGACATTCCCTGCTTGAAGTCGTGGGGCCCCAGGAGTCTAAGGTGAGAGTGCTCACACAGAACGGTTCGGCTGAGGCCCCTGTAGCTCAACAGACTGCTGGCTTCTTGTTGCATCCTCTTCAGACAATAACCAGCTCTCTCCCACCTCTAACCATGAGAGCCCAGATCCCTGTCATGGCCTCTCTATATCCAAGGCCTCATTACCTCCCAAAGGACCCACTTTAGAATTCCATCGCAAAGAGGGGCTAGAATTTCAACATATCAGTTTTTGGGAGATGCGGGCATTTAGTCCAGAACATTCTATCTGTGTCCTGGTCACTAAATTCATGTACCCCACATGCTACTCTTAACGCTTCCTCAGGCAGCTACCATTTCTACCTTCCCATAGAACTGAAGGACACAGTTGATCCATGTTCTTTGAAATGTACTCCATCCACTTCCCACTATCATTTCCTCCTTGGTATAATGCCAATAATCTCTGCAAGGCAATCTAAGTTCCTTGGAACTTTCACCTCAATATCCTTCCCCTCTACCTTCTACCCAGTTTGACAGACATGTCCACACTTTTGGGTCTCTGCAGCAGCCACACCTGACACCTCTTGGAAAATCTGCATTCTCTCTTCCAGGCTGCCAAAACAGAACACCACAGACCAGCACTCCAGCAACAAGCATGGATCCCCATAGCTGTGGAATAGAAACGCTAAGAGAGCATGTCAGTAGAACAGGTTCCTTCCGAAGTCTTTCTCTTTCTGGTTGTCTCTACATCCGGTCTGTTCTTGACATGCTTACAGCCCTGGGGTCTCTTCACCTGTGTTAATATCCTCTTATTTTAAGGATTTCCCACTCAGTTTTGGCTTGGGTCCACTTGAACGACCTCACTTTAACTTAATTGGCCATTGGAAGGGTCTGTCTTCAAATACAGTCACATTCTAAGATCACGAACATGAATGAATTTGAGGCACATGGTACAAGCCATACATACCTCTAGAGAAAATGTGGTCTAAGGTTTAACCACTCAATTGAACAGGGAAAACGGGTCCATTGCACAGTTTGTTTGTGAATCACGAAAGCACAGCCTTTCGGGCCTAGAGATCTGAGAAGACTTGTGAACCAGCTAACAGAAGGGCCACCTCAGTAAACAGGTGGGTACATGCTGGCAGTGTGACTTGAGGGGACGGTTTGCAATGAAGCAGTCTGGTGTGTAGGGGTGTTCAAGGAATCAGAACAAAAGACGTGGAATGTTAACCCATGCACAGGAGCGGATGTTCAGCTTATTGGAAGGATGTGTATGTGGAACCGGTCTCAGCCACAGGGAAACTGAGGGACAGAACTCCCAAGGAAAAGAACTCTGTGACCTTCCACAGGCATATTTTAAGACATAGGCTTTCCCACAATGTCAAGAGTGGGACTGAGAGACTCTAATGAGGTGTCCAAATAGGAGACTAAGACTATTGGCGTG
This sequence comes from Psammomys obesus, assembly GCF_907164565.1. Taxonomy (NCBI): domain Eukaryota; kingdom Metazoa; phylum Chordata; class Mammalia; order Rodentia; family Muridae; genus Psammomys; species Psammomys obesus. The sequence continues at coordinate 28,347,645 of NW_026596073.1, forward strand.
ACGTCCATAACTTCAACTGAGCTAGTGGCTCAGAAATTGGAAGGCCTGAAATTAAAGGTAAAGAAATCAGGAAGAAGTAACTTTTATGGCTAAGCGAGGGGGTGGAGGAGAGGGAGAGAGGGTCTGGAGTTATCTTAGAAATAACAGGAGCCCAGAAGGCTAGATGGCAGGAGAGAGAGGTTGACTAATACTCCCAGGTTTCCGGAATTCTTTTAAAAATTTTTATATTTATTTACTTATTTATTCACTTTACATCCCAATTGCAGCCCCCTCCCTCTTGTTCCAGTCCAGGATTCTTAAGCAGAATCACAGAAACCTTAAAAGCAGCACAGTGAGCCTGACAATTTCAAGCACTCAGGATGAATGTCAATGAACTGGGCAGAGCTGTAGTGTCTTCAATCCCCACTCAGACTGGAAAGTTAAATGACTTGTTTGTGACCTTAAAGTTGATGGAAGGATAGCCTTTGAGGCAAACTAGGCTCTCCAAGGCCTACTGCTCATTCTACCACGCACAGCCTTCGGACTATACAGTGTGTATACTGCCCCATCACAGCAGGGTACTGGAGGGACCACAGGCACAGTTTTGAGGAAAGAACTCCCTCTCACTCTCTTTTACGAACTGTGCCCTGGCCCCTTCTCCACCTTCCACACGTAGGGGCAGCAGCAAATACACAAAGCGAGTGTCAGTTGGAGAGGAGTTAGAGGGTAGCTGTTACAAGAGACCACACCGAACAATAAGAGACTAGCTGCCAGACATGATGGCATAGGCATATCATCTCAGAACCCTAGAGGACAAGGATGGAGGGTCTTGACTTTGGGAGCGGCCTGGAAGATACAGCAAGACCTTATCAAAATGAACAAACAAATAACAAAAGTAAAATAGAAAAAACTAATACAATGCTTACTTTCCACGAGGAAAGATACATAAGGGGAAATCGATTTAACTACCTAATAATAAAGCAAAATCAAGTGTCAGAAGTGTTGTTTGTTTGCTTGTTTTTTTTAGTTACATTTTTTTAAATTTTTTATATTAATCACAGGTTATTTACTTTGTATCCCAGATGTAGCCCTCTCCCTCATTCCCTCCCAATCCCACCCTCCCTCCCTTGTCTTTTCCCTGCCCCTTTCCAAGTCCACTAACAGGGGAGGACCTCCTCCCCCCTCCATCTGACCCTAGCTTATCAAGTCTCCTCAGGACTGGCTGCAAGTCCTCTTCCATGGCCTAGCAAGACTGCTCTTCTCTCATGCGAGGAGAGTGGAAGAGCTCGCCATTGAGTTCATGTCAGAAATAGTCCCTGTTCCCCTCATTAGAGAACCCATTTGGACACTGAGCTACCATGGGCTATATCCGAGCAGGGGTTCTAGTTTATATCCATACATGGTCCTTGGTTGGAGAAATAGCCTCATGAAAGACCCATGTGCCCTGGTATATTTGGTTCTTGTGGCGCTCCTGTACTCTCCAGGTCTTACTAACACACCCTTCTTTCATATGATTCCCTGCACTTTGCCAATGGTTTGGTTATGAGTCTTAATATCTGCTTTGATACACTGCCAGGTAGAGTCTTTCAGAGGCCGTCTGTGGTAGGCTCCTGTCCTGTTACTTGTTCTCTCCTACATCCAATGTCCATCCCATTTGTCTTTCTAAGTGAGGATTGGTCATCTTACTCTGAGTCCTCTTTCTTGTTTATCTTCTTTAGGTGTATAGATTTCAGTATATTTATCCTATCTTATAGGTCTATATAAGTGAGTATAAACCATGTGTGTCCTTCTGCTTTTGGGATACCTCACTCAGGATGATCATTTCTAGGTTCCACCATTTGCCTGCAAATTTCATGATTTCTTCGTTTTTAATTGCTGAGTAGTATTCCATTGTGTAAAAGTTGTTTGTTTGGTTTTAATAAAAGAAAGCATTTAATTAGGCTTATGGGTCCCAAGACTTAGAGTCTATGATGGGAGAGCAAAGGTTGTAGGAACAACTGAGAGTTCACATCTTGATCTACAAGCAGGAGGCAGAGAGCACATTGGGAATGTGTAAGCTTTTGAAAATTCAAGCCCTCCCCAGTGACAAATTTCCTCCAACAAGACTACACTGCCTAATCATTCCCAAGCACTTCCAAGTGGGAACCAAGTTTCAAACTGATAAACCTACTGGGAGCCATTAGCATTCAAACCATCATAGACCATGTCCTTCCGCAAGCTAACAGACTGAAAACCATCTACTAGGCTGGGCAGAACTTTTCAGGGCAATTCCAGTAGTCAGCTCTTGTTTTCTTTACTTTCTTTGTCTTATCTAGGAAGTCTACCTATGCCAGTGTCCTTAAGTGTTTCATTTTGGCTCCAGTATTCTGCCTTCAGGATGGTTTTTGTGTTAAAACTACCTACTGGTACCAGGGCCTAAAGCTCCTCTTTACACCTAGTACTAGTGTTTTGTTGTTGTTGTTTACAAACCTGGGGGCTGTTCCAACACTGGGAGAATACACATTTACTTTTCATTCTTATTTTCTTCAAGTAGCTTCAAATATATTCTGCCGTTGCTTCCTGTTTTCTTACAAACTTTACTGTATTAGTAATATTTTTTCCCTTATTTCTCATTGACACAATACTTTTTCTACCAGCATTTCTTGAAAATGCATTTACTAAAATATCCTTTTCTGGGTATAAAATTTTGTAATGCTGGTCTAGTGGTCATGAATTCCCTTGGTTCATCCTTTTCCTGAGAGGTTTTTGCTCCTTCTTCAATTGTGAAGGACAACCTTGATGTATACAGTAATCTTGACTGATCGTTGTTTTCTTTCAGAGTCTTAAGTACATCATTCTGCGCCCTCCTGACATTTAGAATCCTCCAGAGAAATTTGCTGTAAGTTTAATGTATTTGCCTTTAAATGTTACTCAACATCTCTCTTTCATACATTTGTAATCTTTCTTTGTCCTATACTTTTTTTTTTTAACAACTTAATAGTATGACGCGATGGCATACTTCCATGGCCATATGTGTTTGAGGTTTTAAATGCTTCTTGTACTTGGATATACACATCTTTCTCCAGATTTGAGAAGTTTTCTGCTGTTATTTTGCTGAAGAGACTTTTCTGTGCCCCCAGTTTGTAGCTCTTCTCCCCCAGGCATGCCAATGAGACAAATATTTGAAATTTTTAGGGTATCCCAGAACGACTGTACTTTTACTTTATCTTTTTTCACTTCTCTCTCTTTCTTTTTTTTCTGTCTGGCAGTAACAACTCAAGTGATCTGTCATCAAGCTCTGTGTGTTTTTTTTTTTTTTTTTGCATGTTATCTAGTCTGCTACCGAGGCTGCCTGCGAATGTTTCTCTCTGACCTTTAGAGCCACTCATCTTTCACAATCACTGTCCAGGTCTCCTTTAGAGCCTGTGCATTCCTTAACTCATTTAACTACTTGTGATCCCCCCCCCAATTTTCTTGTATTTCTATGTTGAGAATTGTTCAGTTGTTAGGATGTGTGTCTTTTATGATATTATATAATGACATCCTTAATGATGTTCTCTTGATAATGTGTCTTGGGAGGTACCAGACCTAATCTTGATTCCTAACACTGTGGAGAGATTGTTCTAGATAGAGGAACAAGTATGTTAGGTCTTGGGCTGTGAAGAAGTCAGGTGTGCCTTTCTCGGGAGAGTGGAATCCAGTGTTGAGGCTCTCTCATTTGTGTCATAATCGCTAAGGCATATCTTCCACCATGTTTTTTCTTGCATGACCCTGACGTGGCAGAGCTAAAGCTAGAAAGCAGTGAGCTGCATGCTCAACTGGGAACAGCAGGAGATGTTAAATGAAATATTTTCTGGTTTTGAATGGAGTTCTTTGCTTGGGGGTCCATAGCCCAGCCATCAAAGCAGCAGTCTGATGTCAAGGAACAGGAGGCTGAACTGAAAATGCATGATTAGAAATCCATTTTCTCTCTCTTTCTTTTGTTGTTTTTCTGAGACAGAGTTTCTCTGTGTAGCTCTAGATGTCATGGAACTCACTCTGTAGACCAGGCTAGTCTTAAACTCACAGAGATCCATCTACCTTTGCCTCTCGAGTGCTAGGATTAAAGGCATATGCCACCACCCGGCTTAGAAGCACACTCTTTTTGTTGTTGTTATGTTTGTTTTTCAGGACAGAGTTTCTTTGTGTAGTCTTGGCTGTCTTGGACTAGCTTTGTAGAGCAGGCTGGCCTCGAGCTCACAGTAATCTGCTTGCCTCTGATTCCCTGAATGCTGGGATTAAAGATGTGTGCCACCACACCTGGCTAGAAATACATTCTTACCAGAAAATATCTATTTAAATTAATTGTTGTAATTTTCCACTTTCTGGCTAGGATACATATCTTAAAAATATGCCTGTAAGTCGAATGTGAAAAATGTAAGCAATGGTCCTAGAGGTAAGAAGGATTTTCAACTTAAAGACCTACAGACAAATGTGGACACAGGTTTAGTGGTGCCATTTCTAGTACTTCATATCTAGTTTCACTTTTGTTCTTTCTCTTCAGAGCACCTCAACTCTTTCTAAGAATCCTATTGGACCAAGCTGACGATTCCACTTTTGATGTGTTTAATAACTTTTACTCTTTTAAGGATGCATTCAATTCAATTGATTAATTATTTTTTTTATATTTCGAGACAGGTCTCATGAAACTCAGGCTGGTCTTAAGTTCACTCTGTAGCTAAGAATGACCTTGAACTCCTGATTCACCCTGGGAAGACATGTGCAACCATACCAGGTAGTATCATTATTTTATTACATATCTTGTCTCCAGTATTGATGTTTTTCCATTTTTCAGTTATTTGAATGAAAATTTAAGTACAGGCTATAATAAAATATTTAAATACTTTACAAATCCTGCTATGCAAAATTACCAGTGCTATGGAGACTTTATTCTCACTTCATAGTTTACGTTATCACATACAAAAAGGTCACTAATTACATGCATTACCTGAAGTGCAGAACACTATGGATTAAGCCAACCTAGAGCTTTGGAAGACAGGAATGTCAAATGTGACAGACTTTGCGGGGTCATTGATACTTAGTTCTTGTGTTTTTAGTGATATAGAAACACAAACAAGATACTGGAAGGCTGCTATTAAGAACAGAAAAAATACAAAAATTTAAACACATAGGAAGGCAAAAAATCATAGACAGGCCTGGTAGTGCATGCCTTTCATCTCAGCACTTGCGAAATAGAAGTAGGTGACTGTCTGTGACTCGAAGGCCAGCCTGGTCTACATAGTGTGACCTTGTATGAAATAAACATGCCCATTTGGGGCAACTTATAGAGACAAATTCATTTAAAGACCTCAGCTAATCCTTGAGGATAAAGCCAGTAACTAGTTTCTAAAACTGAAGGGGAAAAAGATGTAGTTCCTTCAGTAAAATGCTTGCCTGGGCAAGCATGAGGAGCTGAACTTGATCTCCAGCACCCACGTGACAAATCTGTACACAGGTAATCCCAGAGCTGGGGAGCTAGAGACAGGAGGCTCCATTTGCTTCAACCAGTCAGTTTACCTCAATCAGTGATCTCTGATCAAATAGATCTTCCTGTCTCTTTATGTTCTTTCTTTCTTTCTCTTATACACACAGACACACACACACACACACACACACACACACACACTCCAAAGACCAATAATACAAAAAAAGCCAAAACAACAACAAAAAAGAAACAAAAAGAACATCTATCACATCATCTCCCATCTCCCCTACAAAAAAAACCGATGGAGTTTGCTTTGTGTTGCCCAACTACTCTTGGGTGTGGGGCTTTTCCTGGTGTGTGGATGATGTAGTTGGTGACGGTCAATTGAAAAAAAAAAAAAGATTTCCATCTCCCATCAGGTATCAATTGCAAATAGCGTCTTGGCTAGGGGTGGGACTGAATGTACACTTCTCCTCTCAGTGCTGGGACTCTGCCTGGCTTGATCCTGTGTGGGTCTTGTGTGTGCTGTCTCAGTCTCTGTGGCTTCCTGTGTGCATCAGTCCTCTTCTTTCTGGAAGGCACTGCTTCCTTGGAGTCATCCACTGCCTCTGGCTCTTACAATCCTTACGTCTCCTCTTCTGCATAGCTCCCTGTGACCTGAAACAAGGGCGTTGATGAAGACATCTCATTTAGGAATGCGTGCCCCAGATTGTTTCCTCCCTACCAGTTATCCAGTGGGGCTGGCTGTGTGGTAATTCTCACTGTTTGCAAGAAGCTTCTTTGATGAAGGTTGAGCAAGGCACTGATCAACAGGTATAGATACAGGTCATTAAAAGTAATCTTGTTGCTATGTTGATTTAATGTAATAACAGTAGTACTTTTTCCATAGGCCCATGATCTATCTAGTCTCAGGTTCTTGGCTGCTTTAGCAGTATCAGTTATAACTTATAACTCATGGAGTGGGCCTTAAATCCAGCCAAAAAGTGGTTGATTACTCTTACAACATTTGTGCCATTGTACTGGCTAGTTTTTAAGAAATTAATTAATTTGTTATTATTAGTTACTTAATTACATAAAAATAAATAAAGTCAACTTGACCCCAGCTGGAGTCATCAGAAAGGAGGAAGCCTCAGCTGAGAAAGTGTGTCCTGAAGATCGGTTGTAGGACGCACAGCGTGGTCCTCATGTGGAACCTCTAACAGCAGGAGCAAGGGGTGCCTCTGACTCAGTTGTGTTCGTTTGGATCCCTCTCCCCTAAGACAACTGCCTTGTCTTAGCCTCAATAGAAGATGTGCCAAGGCAAGTTGATACCCTCGGGAGTATCAACTTGAGAATAAAGGAAGAGTGAGAGTGGAGGGAAAGGGAAGGAAGAGGGAGGGACTGAGAGGAGAAGAGGGAAAGGAAGTTTTGATTGGGATGTAAAGTAAACTAATTAATTAATAAAAAAAATGACTAATTAAAACAAAACAAAAAGATCCAGCTGTAGCGCATTTCCTTACTTAGTGATTCGTGTGAGATAGTGCAGCCCATTGGGGTTGGTACCATTTCTGGGCTGGTTGGCAGGAGGTGGTGGTACACACTCTTAATCCCAACACTCTGGAGAAAGGCAGAGGCAGGCAGATCTGTGAGGCCAGCCTGGCCTACATGGTGACTTTCAAGACTGCCAGGGCTACACAGAGAAACAATATCTCAAACAAACAAACAAACAAACAACAACAAAAACCCAAGTAGGCTGAACAAGCCATGGCAGGCAAGCCAGTAAGCTGCATCCCTTCATGGCTTCTGCATTAGCTCCTGACTCCAGATTCCTGGCTTGTTTGAATTCCTGTCCTGACTTCCTTTGATGATGAACACTGATAATGGAAGTATAAGCAGCTTCCTTCTCAAGCTGCTTTGGTCATGGTATTTCATCACAGCCTAAGACACCCACAATTGCACCAACACATCTTGCAGGCAGGTCACGGTTGTAGGTCATAGGGTTTGCAGCTTGGTGGTAGTGATGATTGGCTTTCTCTTCCCTTACATTTGGAGAATCTACACACCGGCAAAACCTTTCAGCCACGAGTTTCAGGGGGTTTCCTGTCCCTGCTCCCCACCCTTCCACCGCTGCCACCAGCTTTCCTCCTCTGTGCATGGGTGCTGGCAACTGAGCTCAGGTTCCTGAGCTTGAGAGGCAAACACTTTACCGACAGAGCCACCTCCCCTGTGCCCATATCTATGCCTCTTTGCCTGATCTCAGGTCTTCTGATGATTCTTCTGCTGCTGTTCTTTGATTAACTTACCTTCATTTTATGTGTATGAGTATTTTGACTGAATGCATTTCTGTGCACCATGTCATGCTTGGTGCCTGAAGCCAGAGAGGGCATCTGAAATCTTGGAACTGGAGTTACATGTGGATGCTGGCAACCAAACCCAGGTCCTCTGCAGGAATAACAAGTGCTCGTAACCACGGAACCAACTCCAGTCCCTTCACTTGAGGATTCTGAAAAGAAATTTTTTCATTATGAAAAATGTCAGAAGTATGCACAAAAAAGGTCAAAGTCATGAAGGAAACTCCCAGCTATCCATCACCCTTTGATAATGATTACTTTATAAGGAACAATTACTTTATTTTAATCTTAACAACTTCTCCCATTGTGAAACATGCTTGGGCATCATATTTTATCTGTAGTTATCTCTAAATGATGAAAGCTTTATAAAAACCTAACCATAAGCTATTATCATTCTAAAAACCTGACAATTTAAATATGATTAAATATGCACTCAGTATTCGGTGTTCAAATTCCTCAAAAATAATTTGAAAAGGTTTCATGTTAAATCGTGAATTAAGAAATATAATGTCCACTCACAGATTGGTTGATATCTCTTTTAAATCTCTGAATTTACAAGTTCCTTTCCTATATTCCCTCCCTTTCTACCTCCATTTCTTTGTCGAAGAAGCCAGCTTATTCATAGTTCATTAGGTAGATGTTTCATAGCGAGAGTTCTATTGCTATGGCTTCTATTGTTGTAATGAAGCACCATGAACAAAGCAACCTGGGAAGGAAAGGGTTTATTTGGCTAATACTTTCTTTTTTTCTTTAAAATAATTTTATTTTTTTCTTATCAGTTACATTTTATTAACTCTGTATCCCAACTGCATCCCGCTCCCTCATTCCCTCTTGGCTAATACTTTCACATCACTGTTCATTATCAAAGGAAGTTAGGACAGGAACTCAAACAGGTCAGGCGTCTGGAGGCAGGCAGAGTTTGCTACCATGTCTGTGGTTGCCTTCTGCATCTTGTGGTCTTCAGTAGAAGGGCATGTGTAGTTTAGGGGCATGTCGGATTACACTGTCTAGTTCTTAGGTCAACTTGACATAAGGTAGGCTCAGCTCGGAAGAAGGAATTTTAGTTGAGTTAATGCCTCCACAGCATTGGCCTGTAAGCAAGTCTGTAGAGCATTTTCTTGGCTGATGATTGATATGGGAGGGCTCATCCCATTGTGGGTGATGTCACCCCTGGGTAGATGGTGGTGGGTTATATAAGAAAACAAACTGAGTAAACAAGGGAGAGCAGGCTAGTAAGCAGTTATATGCACGGGCCTCTGTTCCTATTCCTGCCCATAGTACTGCCACTGGCTTCCTTCAGATATTGTCTTAAAAGCTATAAGCCTCTCTTCCCCAGGTTGATTTTGGTCATGATGTTTTATCACAGAAGTAGAAACCCTGCATATGAGAGAAGTTGGTTCCATGTTGTATTACTGTGAGAGAACTGACCATATGGTTTCTCAAGGATTGTGGAAGGACTTTGGAAGTTTGGGCTGAAGGAGGAATTGAGTGCTCAGAGTTCAGTAGGCTGGTTTGTGGGAGCTGGAAAGATATGCATGCTGAGAGCACTGTGGAAGTCCAGCTTCTGAAATTCCTGAGTGAAGCCATCTGGTATGTCTGTGATTGTGATCAGCTAGATCTGAAGAGTGAGAAGTGATGAAGAAGAGACCAGTATCACTGAGTTGAAGTCATCTGGGGTGTTTCCTCAGGGTCACAGAACCTGTGGTTCAGAGGGTTGAGGTTACATCTCATGCTGTCAGCTGAATTGAGTCATGTTTAAAGCCACCCAGGGAATACTAGTTTTGAAGGTGTAAGGGGGTCATAAAGATATGTTGAGGCTTGGCATGTGTGGAAGGGCTATCATCCCTTAAAAGAGGATGGGTGAGGCCATTGGCAAACATGCCACAATTGCAGTAGGAGGTGTCATTGAAATAATTTAAATCTTGGCACCACGAAGAGAGCCCAGCCTATGGAAGACTGTTAGTGAAAGTACAGCCCAGTGCCAGCAGGAAACCCAAACATTTTCGAGATGCCAGTGTCATAGAGTGTTTGCCAAAGACAGTAGTTGCTGTGAAGTGGGTTTGGCCTGAACCTAGGAGACAAGCTGTATATGCTGTGAATGGTAGAATGGAGAAGTAGAACTAGCTCCCTAGGCCCTTTGAAGGCCAGAAGATTGTGAGTGAGTGCCAGGCATCAAGCACTAAACTTTTTATATTGGTTTTGCTTTGATTTAATTGTGATTGTGTCCTGGTTCTTCCCTCTTGGAGCAAGAAATTTTTTAACTTTTTTAATTTTTTATTTTATAGGAGCTCACGGTTGAGAGATATGAAATTTTTAGAGATACTGTGGATATTTCAGAGAGACTGACCTTTTTATATGTTTGACTTTTTAAAGATTGTAAGACTTTTAAAGTTGAAATGTTTTATATTGCGATCTTCATATTCACATATCTTCGGGACATCAAGAAAGGAAAAATTATGCCTTAACAAATTATATGTTTGTGGATCAAATTGTGCTGGATAGTTTTCATGTCAACTTGACACAAGGTAGGGTTATCTAGGAAGAAAGAATCTTAATCAAGAGAATGCCTCCATATGTTTGGCCTGTAGGCAAGTCTGTAGGCAATTTTCTTTATTGATGGCTGATATGTGAGGGCCCCACAGGTGGTGCCACATCTGAGCAGGTGGTCCTGGAATGTTTAAGAAAATAAAGGAAGCAAGCCAGAGAGAGCAAGCCAGTAAATAATGTTTCTCCAAGGCCTCTGCATTAGTTCCTGCCTGTAGGTTCCTTCTTTGAGTTTTTGCTCTTCTTTCCTTCAATGATAGACTGTCATAGAAAATAGAAATACACTCCCTCTCTGCTATGCTGATTTGGGGTATGGTGTTTATCACAGCACTAGAAACCCCAACTACAACAGGGATGATCAATAAAATAGAACCACCGTGAGGTCGATAAAACACCCGGAAGTTTAACTGTTTATCAGAATCTCAAGACACTCATGTGACTGTGGAAGCAGAGGAAAATCTCTGCACTGATTTGATCTGCTTTTTGTGGTTACCAGGACATTTGGCAACACGTTTTGTGAGCAATACTAAGAGGTGCTTCAGACTAAACATTTGGAACAAGCATGGTTTGAGAAGTATATGAACTGATATCTGTCATTAAAGTGTGTTGTTATTTTTCTTTGCATCAGGTTTCTAATGTCTACTTGCTCTTTATAAAAAAAAATATTTTTGAGAACAGGATGCTCTTGCTCATTCCTCCAACACTGCCCTTGAGGCAAAGAGTGACTTTGCAGCAGACACTGACCTTCCAGCAGGCACTGAGCTTGCACAGGTATAGACAAGTGCCATTGTCCTTTTATACTTGAAACCAGATGTGAAATTCATGATAGACTGCTCTCAGTATACTCCAACTCTTGGCCATATTCACACTACTTTATGTACTCACTCAGTGAAAGACGTAGTTTATGGTAGAGGTGATTTAATATAATAAATCATAAATATGCAGCAAGTAGTAGAAAGCTCATATTTGATGCTGGTGATGTCTTTACTTATTTTTCTGATGTTTTTTGAATTTGTGTGACTTTCTAAGAAAGTTTTTCTTTAATGTGCCTAATATCATTTTAAAGAATAAAGATTGCTCTCAAATCTTTTAATTGTTCTGAAAGGAGATGCCACTTATACAACCCTTTTAAAGATCCATAGAGCCCAGGGTGCACTAAAAGGAAAGATATTTGAGCTTTGTGGAGTAATTTTTGACAGAGAATAAATGCTCAAGAAATATTTATTGATTGAAAACAATTCAGTATCTTATTGATTTCTTGCTCTAGTGTTTGGAGCCACTGTGGCCGGAGATGGGTCATAGCAGACACCCCGTCTTCACCAACCCCTGTCCACCCTCCCCCATTCTGCAAAACTCCATTCTGTCTTTCTTTTTTAATAAAAGGTACCCACTTAGGAAGAAGATAAAAATCAACAACTAAATGTCCTTTCCCACCACTACCCTCAGTTTAGAGTTCTGTTAAATGTTACAGCTTTCACTTCGTACAGGTTTAACCAACAGTGTTCAGTCTCCTCCCTACCAGGTAAGACTTGCCCACTCCCTAACCTTTAGGTCATCCCAATCATGTTATTTCTCCAATAATACTGGAAGTAATGGAGTAGGCAGGAAGTGAAAGTACACGGGCTATAGCTCTGCTGGCCTGGCTTTTGTTTGCTTGCCTCTAACTACCTGAAACTACTTCCTTCTTATCTTTACAACAATAGGGCAAAATGGTTCCTTCTAAATGGTCCCAAAGCCAGCCAGACTTTTGTAACCTATTATTATGACCTTTCTCTCATCAGTAATTGTTCTGCAATTTGTGCCTACAAAAGCGCTGCGGCCCACAATGCCCACCTGAGATATGGTGCAAGTAGCTTGGGGGACAGCTCTGGTGATTATCACATACCAGGATCTTACAGGTCACCAATCCAAGAGGCTTAAACTACTTTAAAATACGTGAATAGTAAAGTGATGAACACATTGTTGAATGATCCTTTAATTTCATTTTAATGGGGTGAGAAAACCAAGTTAAGAAGTTCTATGTCTGTTTGGTAGAATATGAGAAACAGCATTCAAACGAATAAACAAAAGAAGAAGAAAAAGAAGTGAAAGAAGAGGAGAAGTTGGAAAAGACAATGACATGGAAATACATAGTGGGGTTCGTCAGCTGAGTGCAAATCACAAGCTGACATTTCCCCTGTGTGTTGACAGTGGGGAATATGCCCCAGTGAGCAGCAGGCACAGTTACAAAAGAGACATCTACAGAAAGATGCTTGTGTTCTGTGTCCTTTGGGTGCCTTTTTTGTTGCTCTTTTTCTCATAGAGGACTTGTTGGCATTGCTTTTATCACTATCAGAATTTTAGTCAAGTTTATCTGTGGAGCAGCTCTATGAGCATGGTGATCATTCAGTAAGAAGTCTCAATTAAAGACTGATGTATCATGTGTTATGAGATGTATGCTTTTCTTGGATCATAGCTCTCTCGCCTAGGTAACAGACCATACAGAGTAGAGGAATGCTCAGCCTGGGAGGCCAGGAAAGAACCACCCTTTGTGATGATGAACACTTGAGACAATTCCCACATGGGAAAAAGCATCAGAAACATTGAGCGGAAAATGTGGGGTGATTAAGAGGAGATAAGATGTACATATTTTGGAACACTTTATCAGGTTTCTTTACAACAGCATGTCTAATTACATGGATGACCAAAGAGATGGTAGAGAGTGTGTAGAGGGTGAGGTCATGGGAGGTTTGGAAATAAAGTAGAGCTGGTCAAATAATTGAAAGTATGGAGGAAGAGTTGATTTGTCACTCTGAAGAACAAGGAGTTATATGCCTAGAAACAATCTCAACACAACTCAACATTATAATTAACAGAAATAAATAGGATTGAGAAATTCGGTTGGGTGGGTTCCTAAACAGTAGAATTAAAATATTTCTAAATAAACTTATCACTAATATATTTACATTTATTTACCATGTATTACGCACCAACTAACTTACTCAAAGAGGCTTTTTAATTTAAAATTATTATTTGCAATTTTTAAAATTAATATATAATTATGTCATTGTCTCTTTCCCTTTTTTCCCTCTAACCCCTTTTATATTTCTTCCCCTGACTCTCTCAAATTCATGGCCTCTTTTTCTTTATTATTGTTATACAGAGAGATAAATAAACACAACTTGACAAGTCCATTTAGGATTGTTTGCATGTGTATGGTGTTAGGTCTGATGACTTGGTAACTGGACAACCTATTGGGGTCCATCTTTGGGGGAAGAGTAATCTTCTTTTAGCAGTCTTCAATTGCTCATGGCTACAAGGAGCCTTCTTGATAATGTTTTGTTGAGGACACAACAATGTCTTATCAGATAAGACAAGGTCATTAAATTTTTATTTGTAAAATGGGCAACAGAAGCTTTTATTAGAAGTGTCCCCTCAGTCGTTTTCTTGTTCACAGTGTATGTTCCCCAGCATTTGTGAAGACAACATATGAATGCCACATGTTCGTTTGGGCAGGTCTTCCTAACTGAAAAATGATGTCCCAAACTTGATGTCCCAAACTTATACCATATTCTGAAGGAGAATGAATGGGAGTGAGGATATCATTGTCTGTTTTTGGGTAACCCACATTGTGGGCTGTCCATTCTGTGGGTCATGTAATAATACTGGAGTCACTTCCAGTATTGAAGTTTTCAAATATCAACGCTTTCTAAATTCAAGATAAAATACTCAGGAACAAAATTTCTTATTTCTTCCAAATGGACACCTTTTGCACTTAATAAGGTATGTGTACCTCACTTCAGAGAGCCTTGGCCTAGAAGATTAGCCTGAATGTCACTTAACGATTAGCTTCATACTCCTTCTGAAGAGGTCTGAGTTTATTCAAAAGCATAAAGACTATAATGCTAAGAGAAAACTTTTTGTAATTCTTTGTTTTGGATGTTTAAAGCACATTTGAATTTGGGTAATATCAAAGTGAACAGATACTAAAAAATAAAACCACAATGGTGGATAACTACGAAGATCCTGTATCTTTGAGATGTTGCAGGGCAACTCCACAAATGAACTCACAATGGTTGTGCCCATGCACAGAAGGCCGCTGCCAGCCCAAGCCAGGCAAAACTGCATCACAAATGGGAGAGGTGCGCAGCAGGTCTAGCTAAAAAGATATTAGCAATTGATAGGTGCTGGGAGAGGGAGGATAATTTTTTTAAAAGAGTTTAGCCCCTGAAAAACTCCAGAAGTTCCAACATGCAAAAATGCGTGGCCAAAACAAATTGAACTTGAGGAGTTTAAATAAAAATAAGAAGACACAAAGTTGGGTGAGTAGGCGGATCCAACTGTACGTATTCTATTTATTTTTGCCCCACTTGCTCCTTTTTACCATAAACCTACAAAATGAACTATCACCGGTAACTATGCAACATCAATATTAGGTTGTCCTAAAATATATTCCACCAAAGAAGTTGGTCCATACCTTTCAATTTAGCCTCAGGCAGATTTGTAGGTCAGGGGCATAAGGCAGTCATATTCTTTGCCAAAATAGCACAAGAATAGTCTCTAGCCCAGTTGCTAATTTTGTTCCCCTCAGAAATCTCTTGAGCTGATTCTCCATAATGCCCACAGTAATATGCATTATTTTTTTTAAGCTCCTGTTAGGATGGCATGAATGCTTGCAGCTTACAGTATTCAATCGCTTTCGAAGTCCAAATCTCCAAAATCTTTAACATCTAAATCAAACAAACAAACAAAACAAAACACACACAGAGCAATGGCCCACTCCCTGATTCCAACTTCTGTCTTAGTTACTTGTTTATTGCTGTGATAAAATACTATGACCAAGGCACCATGTAAAAGAAAGAGCTTAATTGGGCCTATAGCTATAGAGGTTTGGAGTATATAATAGTGGATCAAAGGTATGGATGCAGATGCCTTGAACAACCGCTGAAAGCTCATATCCACAAGCAGGAGGAGGAACACACTGGAAATAGCACTGGAATGCTATTAAAACCTCAAAGTCTGTCCTCAGTGACATAACTCCTCCAAGAAGACCACACCTCCTAATCCTTTCCAAACAGTTCCACCAAGTGGATACCAAGTATTGAATCGCATGAACAGTCAAGGTCTATTTTCATTCAAACCACCAGAGTTTGTTTCTGTATTTTGACTAACTATAGCTTTCTATAATTGTTCTTTTGTTGCAAACAGAGGCTTCTTTGATGAAGGGTAAGGCCTACACTTATCTGTGGTCATAACATTATGTACTTACAATATATAGAAATTATACCAATTTAAGAAAGTGGCAGTAATATGTGCTCCTCTAAAATCAATTACCTTATTAGCCATGGGTGGTTGATCAAGTCTTTAGTATCAGGCAGGATTTTCCTCCTATCAAGCAGGCCTTAAGTACAGTTAGATAGCTGTTGGTTACTCCCAAGGTATGAGTGCCACTATTGCTGTCCTGATTATTGTGGTGGTTCATAGACATTCCAGCTGGGTAGGACTATTGGATGCTTTCCTGTCTTGGTATCTTTGTATAGAACGCTCTAGTATTATAAAAGCTTGTTTTCCTTAGGAAACTTTTAGGTTAGATGTGTGGTGTTGTTAGAATAAATGACTTACATTCAACTTCTGGGGAGCAAAAATGGCAACATCAATAGCCAATATTGTTTTGAGAATCTCCCCTGATCAGTAATTCAAATGAGGTTTTTCATGCCTGTCATTGGGGTTCTTTTAAGATAGTCTACAATTCTTCAGGGGAGAATTATCATTCCAAGTGGTATAATGTCATTTAAACTATATACACATGATTACACATACACTTAAATGTATTACAGGTAGTTTTAGATAAATATACAATAGTATACAAAAGTTCTTTATGCCTTTTCAAGAATTTTCAGTGTTATTTTATCTCTTCTTTCTTTTCTTTCTTCTGTACTGACATCTTTTTCAATTCGTAATTTAAGTCCCTTTTTGACCCTTTTCATTCCTTTCTTAATACAACCTCTAACAACCCTTATATTGAAGGGTCAGGAAGGAACATTGAAGAGGGGACAGAAAGTTTGTAAGGGGCAGGAGAACAAGAAGTCTGCTGCATGCTTGGGTCTTCTAAATATAACAGGAAAAACATACCAAAAATCTTAACAATATGGCTGCTTAAAGAGGACCTAAACAAGGATGACACAAGTTGATACCACAGTGGATGGGGAAAATCACTGGGGACCCATTCCCTGATGAAGAGCTACAGGCAATTAAAAAGTGCAGAGAAAAGGAAGAGTTAGTTTTCCTCAGAAATGAGCACTGAATGGTTATCCAATCCCAAATGGTCATCTCTAAAAAATATGCATACATACAACAATAAAGAGACTCGGCAGTTACCATTTATTTTTATTTTATATGTAAATATATAATAACAACATAATATTTAATATATTAATAATTATTTAATAACCAACACACAATATGTTAATTAATAATACACTAATATAATCAACAATAAGGTATTATATGAATTATAGAATTATTATAATGTATTATATAATTATATAGAACATATACAAACAATGAATGCAACAATAATAATTAAAGAATTAGAAGTCATAAATTTGAAGATGAACCTGAGAGAGGGTAAACATGGAAGAAACTGGAGGCAAGAGGATGAATGATGCAAACATATTTTAATTAAATAAAAAATTAAAATTACAAAAGGAAATTATGGCTGTACATTTTCCAAAAATTATGGGCAATACATTCTTAGACACGGAAATTTCAAAGACTCGTGAGAATAACAATAAAACAGTCATTCACATCCAGACCCCTCTTAGGGAAACTTCAGAACAATAAAGATGAAAAGAGGATCGTAGGAGTTCAAGGCACAAGGGGCACTTGGATAGGTATCACAATTAGACTGGAAGCCACCTTCTCAGAAGCAGCCACAGAAGTGTGAAATGGTATTATTCTGAAGCACTGGAAAGCCTAGAATTTTTTATTCTCTGAATATGCTTTTCAAAAAGAGAAAAAAAAGTATTGATAAACACATAGTGAGTTTGTCATCTAAAGAGTATACCTCAGGTAGGAAGAAAGTAATCTCAGGTAAGAAATTTGAGCTGTGATAGAAAAGTTTTTAAAACATTTTGTTATTTGTGTGTGCACTATTGGCATAAATATGAAGCAGAGAACAGCTTTGTGCAAGCAATTCTCTTCCTCCATGTTTGTGTCAGTTCCAGGGGTCAAACTCAGGTCATTAGGCTTACACCTTGAGTACTTTTACTCATGTTGCTGGCCCAGTAGAAAGGATTTTTAAGAAGTGACAAACAATAAGTGAATCTAAGCCAAAGTTGCCCATATGATGAATGGTAAAAATTATGAGGTCGCAAAATAGAAGTAAAACACAGGTCAGTAAAAACATAGCAATTGGGAGTGTTTCCTGAAGACAGAATTATAAGCTTTCCATTGTTATAATTTCAGAGGATGGAGTTACCAGCCCCGGGGCTTCAATAAAATAATAATGTATGTTTTCTTTGCTAGGATGATTTTTGAAAGGAGCAGAAGTAAAGTATGTAACATCTAAACTAGTTGTGGAGAAGATGAAAAGAGAAAAATAGCTCATCTTTTAAAAGTTTAAACTAAAAAGATGTGGAGAGGTGACTCAGTGGTGAAGAGCGCTTGCTGCTCTTGCTGAGGACCCAGGATTGGGTCCTAGCTCCCACACAGTGGCTTACAGGGGTCTGTAATTCCAGTTCCAGGAGATCTGATGCCCTCTCCCTGGTCTCCTGTCTATCAGGTACACACATGGTGCATGCATACAGGCAAAATGTTCAAATAACATTTAAAGAAATTAAAAATAAGATGTTTAACAAAACAGGGCAAAAACCAAAGATACCATGGCAGAAATAACCAAGTGTGTCAGTAGTATGAACTAAGTATGCTATTCTAAAGTTTGGATTGTTTTTAATGTCCAATTTATGAGGGCCCGTTCAGCAGAGAGATAATGACAAGCTAAAACACAGTGATTGAAATAGGAGTTCCCACAATCATTGGCCCATAGGAGCTTGGAAATCAGTGCTGAGAGAAGTGGACTTGAAGACAGCTGAAAGGGAACCTTGGGCTGTAGATGGGATTCATGTCAAAAAGTCTGAAGGTCCAAGAAGTAGACTAGTTCTGAATTTGGGTATATTTAATATATACCCAAATATATACAAATATATATTTGTATAATATATACAAAACATGTAAGTGAAGATTGATAAAACTGTGAAAGAGATTTAAGTTGTGGAGAAGTATAACTAACACTAGCATATCTGAAAAAGTCATATAGAAACCAATATTTTATAAGCTTTACACACACACACAGACACACACACAAAAGTGCTTAATTGATGACACTCTACACAAGGGGATTAGACTCCTCCCAGAAGTCAAAAGTTTCCTCCATATATATATATATATATATATATATATATATATATATATATGTAATTTTATAGTACATAAAAATACTAGTATGTGGTACTTCTCCTCCAGTTGTTGGTCAGAGGTATATTGGAGACAGACCCCACCCCCACCCCCCAAACAATACAGGCCATTGCCATTGCTTTTGATTGCCCACAAGAACTTGACACTAAGATCTCCTTTCAGAAGACATCATATGCACTTGTCACATGACATGGAGAAATCAAGGTAGTACTGACCAGAAAGTCTCCTCCCCACTGCCTAGTTGTACTACTGTTAGGGAAAAAAACAGTCATCAATAGTCTTACGTAGCTGTGAGCCTCATGAACTATCATAATGACCAGGATGGCAAGATGTACCCATAGGTACAATGGTGACGTAAGTATTATGAGGCAGTCAACTGCTTTCTGATTAGGTAGCTGAGATTAGAATTCTCAGCCACTTCTCCAGCACCACATCTGCCTGGCCCACCATGTTACCTGCATTGACATACATGATAATGTACTTAACCTCTGAACCTGCAAGCCAGCCCCAACTAAAAGTTTTCCTTTATAAGAATTGCCATGATCATGATGTCTCTTCACAGCAATGGAATACTAAAACAATGACCATCCTCCAAAGCAGTTCACAGACTTGGCATATTCTAATCTTAATCTTGTGATGTTCTTTATAGGAACAGAAAAATACTAAAATTCACATGGAATCACAAAGACCTCAGATACCAAAAGCAAGCCTGAGCAAAAGGAACAATCCTGGAGGAACTACCATACCAGATTTTAAGCTGTATTACAAAGCTATAGTAGTAAAAACTGCATGGTATCAGTAAATAATTAGGTAACTGTGACACAACAGACAAAAGACACACACAAAAAAGAGTTCAAGATAAGTCTTGCCTGGTATTACTATCTGGCCAAAACCTTTGAGTATACATACATACATGCATCATGCATACACACACACACACACACACACACACACACACACACACACACACACAGATTTCTATTTCCTAGATGTGAATAAAGCAGCAACGAACACTGCTGAGTAAGTATCTCTGGCATAGACGTCAGGCCTGTCGGTCATATGCTAAGGAATGGTCTATATAGGTCATACGGTGGATTTACTTTTAGCATTTTGAGAATTCTCCACAATTTCCAGAGTGTGTACACCGATACCGAACGAGGGTCCCCCTTCTTTACACCCCATCAGCATTTGCTGTCAGTTGTTTTCTTCTTCTTAGCTAGGCTGGCTGGAGTGAGATGACATTTCACCAATTGCTAAAGATGCCCATCACCT
Source organism: Psammomys obesus (assembly GCF_907164565.1). Classification (NCBI taxonomy): domain Eukaryota; kingdom Metazoa; phylum Chordata; class Mammalia; order Rodentia; family Muridae; genus Psammomys; species Psammomys obesus. Next base: position 28,367,667 of record NW_026596073.1, read on the forward strand.
TTAGAGATAGTTCTTCGTCATTTTTATTACTTCTTTTGAGAATCATTTAGATCAATAGCCCACTTTTTCATCGAGCCATTTGTTTTCTTGCCTCTTTGTTGAATTCTTTATATATTCTGGATATTAATCCTCTGTCAGATGTATGCCGGCAAAGGTTTTCTCCTACCTTGTGGCCTTCCTCTCTACTCTACTCATTGTTTGCTTAGCTCTGCAGAAGTGTTTTTAGTTTTATGAAGTCCCACTTGTTAATTGCTGTCCTTCGTTCCCAAGCAAGCGGAGTCCTGCTCAGAACCTGCTCTCCTATGCCTGTATCATGTGGTATACTGCCCAGATTTTCTTCTAACAGATCAGCAAGCCAGGTTTTACACTGAGGCCTTTGACTCATTTGCAGTTGACTTTTGAGCAGGGTGTTAGATATGATTCTAATTTCCTTTTTCTATATGCAGAGAGCCAATTTTCCTAGTGCCATTTGTCAAAGATGCTGCCTTTCCTCCAGGATTTAATGATTGGAATATTTGTGAAATATGAAATCGCTATCATTATATTTCAGTCTTCTATTTTGTTCCATTGATCTCCATGTCTTTTTTTTGTGATACTACCATTCTAATAGTTTTTAATTACTATAGCTTTATAATATAGCTTAAAATCTGGTATGGTAGTTTCTCCAGGATTGGTCCTTTTGCTCACAATTGCTTTCGGTATCTGGAGACTTTGTGGTTCCATGTGAATTTTGGTATTTTTCTATTCCTATAAAGAATATCATGAGCTTGAGATTAGAATGTATTGATTCTGTAAACTGCTTTGGAGGATGTCATTGTCTTAGTCTTCTATAGCTGTGAGGAGACACTGTGACCATGGCAATTCTTATAAAGAAAAATTTTTAGTTGGGGCTGGTTTACAGGTTCAGAGGTTTAGTCCATTATTGTCATGGCAAGAAGCATGGTGGAGCCAGGCAAATATGGAAGTAGGTGAGAGTTCTGCATCGAGATCTCCAGGTAGCAAGAAGAGAGAAAAATACTGGGATTGCCTTGAGAATTTGAAACGCCAAAGTCCACCCAAGCGATATGTTTCTTCCAACACCTTCTAATTCCTGTCAAGTAGCACCTCTCTCTAATGAGCCCATGACAGACATTCTTATCCAACCACCACAGTCATTTTCACAATATTATTTCTACCAAGTCACAAGCCTGGAGGTCTTTCCATTTTTTCAACCTCTTTCTTCAGATGCTTAAAAGTTTCACCGTAGTGATCTTTCATCTCCTCAGTTAAGTTTACACCCAGTGTTTTGAGTGGGAGTGTTTTGATGCTTGTTTGTTTTGGCATGCTTGCTATTGGTATGTGAAAGAATACTGATGTTTACAAATCGATTTTGTACACTGCCATCTTGCTGAAGGTGTTAACTGCTTGTAGAAATTTTCTGGTGAGTCTTCTGGGATTTCTTATGTATAGCGCTATATATCATCTGTAAATAAAGATAACCTGACCTCTTGCTTTTATCCTTTGAAGTTCATTTTCTCTTTGTCTTACTGCTCTAGCTAGTGTTTGAAGCAATAGGTTGAAAATGTGTAGGGAGAGTGGGCTATCCTGTCTCATTACTGGTTTTAATGAGATTTCTAGTTTTCCTCCATTTTAGGATGATGTAGACTGTCGATATGCACACACACACACACACACACACACACACACATTTTTGAGGTATGTTCTCTCCAGTCTTATTCTTTTAGGTGTTTTATAATGAAAGCATGTTGGATTTTTGTCACAGGGCTTTCTTGCATTACTAAGATGATCATGTGACTTTTGTCTTCAAATCCACTGATATAATTGTACACGGAACCATCCCTTCATCTCTGGGATAAAACCAACTTGATTGTAGTGTCTGTCTTTTTGATATGTTCTTGCATTGTGTTTACAAAAATTTTCATTCTAAATTTTTGCATCTGTGTTCATTAGTAGTCATTGCTGTTGTTACTATTGTATCTTTAGGTGTTTTTGATGTTAGAATAATAATGGCTTCAGAAAAGGTGTTTGGGAGGGTGCCTTCTATTTTTTCTTTAATAATTTAAGAAGTATTGGTCATAGTTCTTTAGAAGTTTGGTAGTACTCTATTATTCACCTTGACCTTTTTGTTGTTGTTGTTGTTTTTAGTCAGAAAGATTTTTATCACTGTTCTGAACTCTTTATTTATTGTAGAGCTGTCTAAATTGGCAATTTCTCCTTGGATTAACTCTGGTATTGTAGAAGAATCTAAACTTTCAACCATTTCTTTTAGATTTTCTAAAATGGAACATATATTTTCCCTTATAATATTCTGCATTTCTTTGTTATCTATTGTAATGTTTCCCTGTTCATGTCTGATTTTTTAAATTTGGGTCTTGTCTGTTTTTGAAAAGGTTAAGTAGGCCAGGGGTCTGCCAATCTTGTTTATCTTTTCAAAGAACCAGCTATTAGATTTGATGATTCTTTCTACTATTTTCTTTGTTTCTACTTCATTTATCTGTAACTTCTTTAATTTTTATTATTTTTTTCCTGTCTACTGAATTTGAGTTTGATTTGTTCTTGTTTTTCTGAATTCTTGAGTTGTTTTATTAAGCCATTTATTTGTGCTCTTTCTGATTCTTTATTATAGGTGCTTGAGTTACGCATTTTCCTTTCAGGACTGCTTTTAATGTATCCCAGAAGTTTTTCTTCATTGTGTTTTCATTTTCATTTAATTTCAGAGATTTAATTTTTTTCCTTGATTTCTTCTTTGCCTTGTTCACCATTCAGTAATGTGCTGTTCAATCTCTATGAGTTTGTATTCTTACTAGAGATTTTTTTGCTACTGATTTCGAGTGTTATTGCATTATAGTAAATTAGGATGAATGAAGTTATTCCAGTCTTTCTGAATTTGTTAAGATTTGCTTTATGTCCCAGAGTGTGGTCTGTTTTAGAGAGGCTCCCAGGAAGTGCTGAGCAGAATGTATATTCTTTAGTGCGGGGTGGATATTCTGTAGAGATCTATTAGGTCCATTTGATATGTGTCATCATTTAATTGTGATGTTGTTCTGTTTGTTTTTGTTCAGATAGCCCATCTACAGGAGAAACTGAGTGTTGAAAATGCCCACTGTCGCTGGTCTGGAGTTAACCTTGCCTTGGCGTTTAGCAGCATGCTTTTTATAAAGTTGGGTGTGCCAGCTTTTGTTGCATATGTACTTAGTATTGTGATGCTGTCAAGGTTAGTTCTGCCTTTGATCAGAATGAAGTTTCTTCTTCTTTATCTCCTCTGATTAATTTTAGTTTGAAGCCTATTTTGTCAAATAATAGAATAGTGACTCCTGCTTCACTGGTTCCATTTGCTTGGGATACTTTTTCCTTCCTTTCACTCTTAGATCTCACCTACCCTTGAAGCTTAGTAAGAAATTTCTTATGCACAACACATACACACAAAGAATTCTGTTTCTTTTTTATTGTGATCAAAGCCTGAGTCATCTCTTCAGCCCAAGATGAATTTTGTTCCCCAACTCATTAAACTAACCAGTGTCTTTTGACCTGGGAATTGACACAATTGGTATTTAAAGTTATTATTTTAAAGATGTGAGTTGCTTGCCGTCATTTTGTTCCTTTTTTGCTGTATTTTTGTCCTATTTTGTGTTTCTATTATTATAGCTTCATTTGTTTTCTTCCTGTAGTCTCTTGGCTGTACTTATTCTTCTCTTTAGTCTAAAACATTGCTTCTGGTATTCTCTGTAGTGCTGATTTGCTGAACATGAATTCTTTTAGCCTGTTTGTATCATGGAATGTTTTTCTTTCCCCTTTAGTTATGGAAGAAGTTTTTCTGGGTAAAGTAGTCTGGGTTGACATCTGTAGTCTTTTAAAACTTAAAGTACACTGCTTCAGGCTCTCCTGGCTTTTTAAGTTTCCACTGATAAATCAGTTGTTATTCTGATGGGTTTTCCACATATGACTTGTAATTTTTCTCTTGCTGCTTTGAGTATGTTCTATTTGTTCTGTATATTTAATGCTTTAACTATAGTGCACTGTGAAAAATTACCATTATGGTCTTGTCTATTTGGCATTCTGTTGCTTCTTGTGTCGACATGGATATGTCTTTCTTTAATTTGGGGACATTTTTTTTTATGGTCTTATTGAAAATCTGGTCTAAGCCATTGACCTAGGATTTTTTTTTTCTTCTTCCAAGTCTATAATTAAAAGTTTGGTATTTCATAGTTTCTTGAGGTTTCTATTTGTGTTTTCAAATTTTAAAAATAGCTTTTGTTTGAGTAGTCTAGTTCCTTTACTTTATCATCAAGTCCCAATATTCTGCTTCCTACTGATCCATTCTATTTGAAGAGCTTTTCCCTGTTGTGAAGAATTTTCTAGTTAGGTTGAGTTTTTCAATTCTGCCTTCATTTCAGCTTGCACTTTCTTCAGTATTTCTGTATCTTTACTGAATTCTGTTTTCAAATCTTGAAATATCTTTATCGTTTCATTTAGCCACGTGTTTGTGTTTTCCTTAACTTCCCTTAAGAGTTACTTCTATTCTCATTGATTTTACTGGCACTTTTGTTCATGTCTTCTTTAAACCCCATGAATTGTTAGATCGTGTTTATGATGGTCATTTAAGTTCTGTATCCTGGCGTCTATCCAGGCTATTCTCATTGGAAAACATTTTCTTAGGACTGGGGTGTGTGTGTGTGTGTGTGTGTGTGTGTGTGTGTGTGTACAGCATTGGTCTTTTGTATCAGGTGTTTTTTTGTGTGTGTGTGTACAAAAAAAAGCTTCAGTCTTTTGTATCAGGTTGGTTTGAGTGTGTATGTGTGCATGTGTATATGTGTGTGTGTGTGTGTACACAACATTGGTCTTATGTATCAGGTTGTGTGTGTGTGTGTGTGATATGACGTGTACATGAAGACATCTTTCCTTGATTGTGTGTCTGACATGAGACTCTAGCCTGCCTCAGCTGGGCTGGTCCTGGAGCTGCTCTGCTGAAGTGTAGAGACAGCATTGGCAAGCAAGTTTCTCTCACTGATCATTTTTACTGGAAACTTGTAAAATCTTCATCTGGTATCTCACCTGTTTCAGTGTCTTTGAGTTTAGCTGTTGAGGAGCCATGACATTCTGGACAAGTCATGTTGTCTTTTAGTTTTTCATTTCTCATATTTCTGTGTTGTGATTTGCATACTTGGTTTGGATATCTCTTTCACCTCTTTTCAGGGTTGGGGAAGTGTTTTTATTGAGCAGCCTGCTCGTAAAGGCTTAATTCCTGGTACCCTTCAGACAGGAGAACACCCATTCTTATATGATCAGCAACATCAGCCAATGCAAGAGACACAAGTACACTTAAAATCAGGCAAAGCCTCTAATACATAGTCACTACTCATCAAACTGAAGATGGCAAACTACTGTAGAATGCACTTTGAAGTTTAAAAAATGGGGTAAATATAGAAATAGTAAATGAATGAGACAAAGAAAAGAGGTGGCGTGAGCTGGGAAACAGAGGAGCAGCCACCACATTTAGTAACTGACAGGAGAAGGAAAGGAAAGAAAGGGGAATGTTATGTGGCAAGGGACAAAGAACAAAAGATTAGAAAGAATAAAAAAAGGCAAAGCCGAAAACCTTTCTTATTAACGAAAAAAAGTTCAAAAGTAAAGTTAGTTAAGGGTAAGAAGGGGAATGAAAAAATTAAAACGTATTTTTAAAAGACATGAGGACAGCCAAAGTGTTGTTAAAAGGAGAGAGAGAGGAACAACATAGAGGAAGGGAAAAAAGAAACTAAAGAAAAAAGGGTGCTTAATGAAACTATATGAAGGGGAAAAACCAAAAAAAAATATAAATTTAAAAACTAAGACAATAAAAATTCAGATAAACATGCAGTAAAAATAGGGACTCACAAGCATTTTTTTTTTTTAAAGAGGCATTGAACAAGCTTCTTCAATACGAGATTTTAAAATTTAAATTAAAAATCTCGACAAGCCTGGCTAAATAGCACATTCTTCAGGACTATAACAAAACTTTCAGAGACAGACAGGAGCGAAGGCTGTAGTAGAGAGATGTGCTCCTGGGCAGAAAGGGGGTGCTGAGCATCCCCAAGAATCCAAATCCTCTGACTCCTACAGTTAACATACAGGCACAGAGCAGCCTGTGCGCTGGGGCTAGAAACTTCCTACTGGCTTGGCTAACCTACGGTGTTTTAAGAAGATTTTACCCATTACGTGTTGGAAGAAGATTTGCAGTGGAGCCATGTAGATATTCCTCACTGAATGACACAGCCTGCCATAGGCAAGTTGCTTCTTCGTGGCTCCCTGGAGTTTTTACATCTCTTCCAACTGGGGACTGCTGCTTTGGAGAGCTGAAGGAACTGGACCCTCAGCTGTCACAGGGACTCATTCTTGCCATGTCGTGGAAAGCCTGGAAAAAGACTTAACTCTACTCAGAGCCCATTGTAGCTGCTGCCCATCTGCAGACAAGGAAACCAGGATTCAGAGAATGTCCATGATTTACACGCTGTGGAACCCAAGCCCCTCCAGGTCTGACTCTCTTCCTATATTTCTTACTGTCCCATCATTCTTCTCTTCACCCCAGAACTTTTGCTCTCAGTGAAGCCCTGCCGTCTGTAGCCTGGTGGGTGACCATGCACCTCTGAAAAGTTTCACAGATTCTTCCGGGAAGAAGTTGAGCAGAGAGAAAGGCTTTGCTCCTGGAAGAGATGGTGGGTGGCCTCCCACCCATGTGTTATTTGTCCAGTCTGAGAAAGCTGGGCCAAGCCTTGTCAACATTTTCTGCCGTTGCATTTTTGCTTCTGGGGAAGATGTTTCTTGTCCTGCCCTGCTGCCAGCTTCCTTCTGTCTGGTTTCTCTGCTGGCTTCCTTCCCATAGCAGTTCATGTTTGCTCTGCAAGCAACAGGCCAGTGGGCCTTTCTTTTCTGACGAAGCGCCATTTGCATACCATGCAAACCAGCCAGCTGCCGCTGCCTGGCTCACAGTTAAGACAAATAACGGTCACAGTGTTTATGCTGATCCCTCCTGGGGCCTTCTGGAAACTGGGGCATAGCTCCAGGGACAAGGGAGCTTGCTCGGATCTCAGCATCATGAATGACTGCTTGTGCTTAAGGCTGCAAAGTCACCCCAGGCGTGGAAGTGCATGTTTAAGCATTGTGGCTGAGAGGCCTGTCCACCAGGGGAAGTCTCAAGCTTTTCACTTGGTCTGAATCACTTTATCAGAGTTTAGACTTCATGTGGCTACGTATGCATTTTTCTTCAACATAATAGAAAATTTAGGGAGTTAAGGCATTTCCATGTTTTACCCCCAAAGGTCATAAATTATATTAATAAACCCAATGCATCAATTTGTAACATCATAGGTAGGGAAACAGCAACGAGTTAAAACCCGATCAGAAAATTTCTTTGCGACAGACTGAAAGGTTTCTCTCACCCCACGGTTTTCTTCTTCATTTTCTCTATTACTCTTGATTCTGTTTTCCCCTCATGTCATCCCAGAAGTAAAATGTACATACTGAAGCTGCAGACAAGAGTTCCCTCAGAGGCAGTGTGTCTTTGCATACACTTTGTCTTTACAGAGACGGTCTGTTAGCTGGTCCAGCCCTTTCTCCATCTGACTCCAGTCCGTGCTCTCCAGATGATGTTCACTTTGTATTTCTTCCTTTCCTGGCCTACCCTGATATGTCAATTTTGTTCTATTTTTACAATCATCAGTTAAGACACGCAGTTTCTAACTAGTCATATAAACATGTACATAAATAGATGCATATTTTGGTACTCTTCTGTTTCTGGGAGTATTCTGTACTGTATTTTTCTATGGATATTTCTTGTGTGTGTGGCGTGCACGTTATGTGTGTGTGTGCTTGTGTGTGCAGGCCAGAGGTCAATGTCACTCTCTATCTTACTTTTGGGGCCAGAGTTACTCACTTAACTTGGGGATCAAGGACTGTCAGGCAAGCTGGCCAGTGGACTTCAGCATTTCTCTGTCTCTGCCACTAGTGCTGGGATCACAAGCATGTACCATAATGCCTAGCTTTTTTCCTTTAAACATGGCTGCTGGGAATCTGAACTTAGGTCCCCATGCTATGTGTCAAATACTTTATTAGGAGAGCCATGTCCCCAATGCTCTCAATTCATATATTTATAAATATATGAGTATTTACATATTATATATTCCCATATTATAGTATCTATAATCCATTATTTCTTTACTATTATTCTGTGTTATTCCAAAGAGTCTTTCTATACTACACTATTTCTATATTATGTTCTTTCTTTGAATATTTTCATACCATGTCACTCATATGATATTATTTCTATATTGTTCTATTTCTGTGAGTGTTTCTATACTGTACTATTTCTGGATGCATGTGATTTTATACATAGTTAAAATTCACAAGCTCCTAGAACCCGATCTTTAGTCATTTTGCCAGTCCAGGTGAAGAGCTGATAACAAATATCCAACCCTCAGATTGCAGCAGCTGCTAAGCTCCCAGAGGCAGATTAGATCTAACTATTTTACACCTTAATGCTCTGGGCTCAGGGTTTATACAAATGTCATTGCACTTGACTGATTTTTGCCAGCAATTTTTTTGAATTCCAAGACTTGAAACAGAGGGTTTTAGATGGTAAGGAGTTAAATCGTGTGTCTGCATGGCATGCATGGCAGCCAGCTCTGAGGAGTGTTTATGGTTCGCCTGTGCTGTGCTGAGTCCTAGGGAGGGCTCTTCAAGAGTGAGAGGAAGACTGCCGCCTGGCCCGGCTCGTGCTGCTGAAGAGAGTCCTCAAGCGCACGCCTTTCAGAGCATTCATGCTTTACCAGCGTCTCCTCTCTTCTCTGTCAGAATGGCTTCTCCTCTTTACATCTGAGCTCAGTCTCATGACAGTCTGCTGCTGGCCACTGCTTGGAGTTTCCCATAAGCACATGCTCAGCTGCCTGATGTCCATGGACTTTGCTCAACAGTTTTCTGCTCATCCCTTCCACTCTTCCTCCTCCTCCAGGCTTCTTCTCAATTGACTGTGAGCACGTAACTGGAGATACAAACCTCAATATCCTCATGCCTTCTCTCTGTCTTTCACCCCACGCTGGCTCTGTCAACAAACTCTCTGTTTGAGTGCTAAGATCCAATATTCATCCCTCCTCTCACCACCATTCTGCGAAAACGTCCATCAACTTGCTCCTTTCTTCACTGCAAAGACTCTTCCTACTTTGCTTTTGAGAGAAGGTCTGACAGTGATTGTCGAGCTCGCTGACAAGCTAGGCAGGCCAGCCAGAAACAGCCAGGGGTCCTCCTGTCTCTGCCTTTCTAGGGCTGTGGTTACAGGCTCACACTGCCACGCCTAGTTTTTACATGGATGCTGGGGATTGAACCCAAGACCTCGTACTTATGTGGCAAACACTTCACATGCCGTCTCCCTGGCCTCCTGCCCCCATCTTTCTGACCACATCTTTCTCTGCTTCATCAACCCCTGACAATTCTCTGAACATCCGAGCTGCCCAGAGACCTGTCCCGGAACCTCGGCTCTTGATGTGGCATAGTTTTTGAAAGTGCCCTTTCCCTATATCGCACCTTGTGGGTCATGAAAATCCTAACTAAAATCACCTCCCCTCTTCCTGTAGTCCCTTCTCTGCTGGTCTTTTCTCTTTAGCATTGACTGCTGGCATCTTAGAATCTTATTGTTGGCTTTGGTTGCCATTCATTTCTCCAGTTAGAATGCACTTTAGGAAGATAGTGTTTTTAGTTTCTGTTCCCACTTCCTCGAACAGTGTGGAACACGGGTGGGACTCAGTAGACAGTTCCTGGAGGAAAAGGAATCATGGCCACACTGAGGGGACAGTACCACAGGTGTAGCCTCTAAGAGATGACTAGTTCATCAGGTGGAATACTCAGGATTGGGACTAGTATCTTTATCCAAGAGACCTAGAAGGCAAGGCTCAGCACTTCTGCTATGTGAGAGTGCAGAGGGGGTATAATCTCTGACCTGGGACACTGCCGTTGGACACCAGAGTTTCCCATGACATGTTCTAGTGCTTAGACACAAGGACCTCCATAGTGAAGGAGGTCCATACTGAAGGACTTCACAGATCCAGGAGGTGACATCCCCACAAGGCCCTGCTGTGCAGCACCTCATATAGAATTGTACAATGTGCCTCTGCCTTACTATCTAAAATGGATTTATTCTTGGTTTGCCTCTCAACTTGGAAAGATATGAAAATCTAAGTGAAGATTTCCTGAGGTACACTCAAACAAGGTAGCCACTTTTATGGGTTATTAGTGAAGATATTACATATGAGAAAGAGTCTTAGTTATACAGGAAAACTTCTTTTATGATAGATATCAAATTAAAATCCCATGGATATTATAGAAAAATGGGCTTTCAGTTGTTGTCCAGCGCTGACAAGAGACTCCCAAAACATACAGCCTATTGTGGCCCTTGGTTACTCCCCAAAGTTGAAGATGAGTCCCCATCGCTTAAGACAGCATACACTTCAGAACCAGGGCCCAGAGAACTTTGAACTATAATTGACATGGATGTACCCTCTCTGGGGACTAGCTTTCAGGGTACCAGAAGATGCCAAGCAAACTTCTAAAGGAGGGAGGTAACCAACAGACGGATCCAGCTATGATGCCTATGAATCACTTCAACAACCAGAGTGTCACAATAATTCTATTGGGGAAGTACTGGCACACATACCTTGGCAGTGAAGACAGCTCTCTAATTGGGTTTAAAACCTGAAGGAAACAAGTTTCAACAAGATGGAAACCACGTGTGGTCCTAGAAACCTCACTAAGTACCCAGTGCCAGTGAAATTGTGGTTATTGGAAGAGAACGTACCTGATAACAATCTATAAACATTTGTCCCTATACCCCTGATAGATATAGTCATTACCACTCTCCTCATCAAGGAAATTTCTCTTTACAACAAATAGAGACCTCTACAAAAAACCACAACCAATGACAATGCAGAGTTGTGGAGCCCAGTCCCAATGGATACATCTACAAAACACTCCCACACCTAAGGCTCAGGGAACATTGCAGAAGAGGGAGCAGAAAGATTGTGAGAACCAGAGGATCAGGGAGTTTGCTGTGAGAATGTGTCTCCTAGCAACATCAGAGGCTACGCCCATAAATTCTCACCAACATGACTACTCAAATATGACCTGAACAAAGATGACACCAATGAACAGGCCAGACAAACCCTATAGAAAGAACTACAGGCAAGTGAGAAAAGATGAGAGCAGGAAAGGTACTTCCCCAGGGAAGAGCACAATTGTTTGTCCAGAGCCAAACAGTCAGCCCTGAAAAGATACAGACAAATAACATTATATGGACTCAAAAGAGTATATTTAGAAGTATATATGCATTCAATAACAGTTAGTTTAATAGAAGGGGCCATAAATTTGAACAGAAAGAGGGAAGGATGAATGGGAGGCTTTGGAGGTAGGAAAGGGAAAGGAGAAATACAATTAAATTATAACCTCTCAATTAAAAACAAACAAGAGGAATATGAAAAAAGCGAATATGTTGCTGCCAACCCCACTTTGAAGCTGCTCAGAGTCCAGGAGAGATTAGGTTGAAGTTTAAAAGGTGCTCCCGGTGTCCACGTGCCGTGTTTTATTCTCCACTCATCCATTGATGTGTGTGCTAGTGGTGAGTGTGTAAGTCTCTCTTTGGCTTGTTGGCTCTGTGTCCTTTGGCTATCTCCCTGGGAGAAGGACAGCCCACTTACAGGATAATCTGGATTAGTTTCTCAGGGAACCTGTGGGCTGCTCTCCACCCTGAGTAACTCATTCACAGTTCAATAGCATTTGCGGACAATCCCTTTTCCTACATACCCTTGCTTTCATTATTTTTATAATTCCCGCTCTAACTCAGGTAGTTTTGTAGTTTTGATTTGTGTTTCCCCAATGCCTAAAAATATGGAACGCTTTTTCATAAGTTTAGTGACCATTTTTATTTCTTCTTGGAAAGTGTCTTTTTAGAACATCTACATCTACATTTTTTGTTTCAACTATTGGGGTTTTCTAGAGTTCCTTGTGTATTTTGAATATGTATCTGCAGAAAGTTTGGTTTTATGTGCATGAGTATTTGTTCACATGTTCATGTATAAATGTGTGTGTATGTGTGTGTGTGCGTGTGTGTATGTATGTATGTGCACTGCCTGAGGGCATGGTACACATGGAGGCCAGAAGAAGTATCAGATTCCCTGTAGCTGGTGTTACAGGTGGTTGCAAAGCCACCATGTGGGTGCTGGGAACTGAACCTCAGTCCTCTGCAAGAGTAGCAAGTGTTTTTAACCTTGAGCCATCACTCCAGCATCTAAATATTAGTACTTCGACAGATGAAAATGAAAAAGATTTTTGTACATGGACCAGATATAGGAAGGCAAGTACCATGTGTTCTTTCTCTGATGCGAGAGAGAACATAAAACATTAAAACATCACCTTGAGTATAGAGTTGTGATTTCTTGGAGCTTGGAAAGGGCTGCAGCAGGTGGCGGAAGACATGGATTTAATTAGGGCATGCTACAAGTATAGTCGAAATTTCATGCTGAACCCCATTAACATGTTCAATGAACACATGTTAATAAAAATAAAATAAATGTGTCTTTAAAAATAGTTAAACAACCCATTGACTAAATCACCACTGTGTCAGCCACAGCAGCAATTTATGAATGTAAAGTGAGAATGGATGAGAGAAACTCATTTATTCCTTGGTTCATTCAAGTAACCATGAAATAGAAAAGAAAAGCACACGAGGATGAGAGAATGAGTTGGCAATACAGTGGGGAAAGAAGGCTTATGAGTAACTGATTAAAATGCCAGAAAAAAAAAAAAAAACAACAACCAGTGGAGAATGAAGATCTGCCCACAATCTGTGCAAGCATCCTGGGAACCAGGAAGCCTCTTGTAGAGGGAGCCACTGCTTGAGGGTCAATGGGGTTTGAGGGTGGCATTTGAAGACATGAAAAAATGGTATATCAGGTCAAAGCCATGACAGGAGCAGAAGTGGAGGTTTAGAGAGAACCTGAGTGGTTCTGATAATGGAACTGAGCAGCAGATGTACCTGGTGCCATTCAGTGATCATGGCCATGGGCTGATGATGAAGTCAAAGCCAAAGGCATGTTGCTCTGTTCATCATTTCAGAAGAGACCCAGGTCATTCCAGAAGGCAAGTCTCACAGTCACAGCTGGCTTATAGAGAGCCTCTCAGAAGGCAAAGCCACATTAAGTCATTGGAAGTCAAGATTGAGAGAGTAGCCAGGCCAAGCTCTGTTACACAGTTGCATTATTTCCCGAACATTTCCTGTGTGTTGACAGAAGCTATTGTCGGGAACAGAAATGACTTTCATATCAAGACTGTAGTGGTGGAGTATTTGCTGCAAAAGTAATTTACATGCTATGAGGATGAATCTCAAGTTTGGTGGGAGACAGAGTCTTTTGAGTGTTTGTCTATATGTGTATCACTACACATATGACGAGGAGACTGACCTCTGAGCATACCTGTGGTAATCTTGACTACATTAATCAAGGTGGGAGGATACCATTCACTCTGGGCAGAAACATTCCCTGGGTAGTAGGTCTGGACAATATAAAGATGAGACAGCAAGCCAAGTACCAGCATTCATCAGTGTCTTGTCCTCCTTCTCCACCTCCTCCTCTTCCTCCTTCTCCTTCTTCTCTTCTTTCTTCTTTTTTAAAATTTAAAAAAAGTACGTCATGCTACACAAATTTGTGTGTCACCCTTGTGCAGGGGCCATGCTAATCTTCTCTGTATTGTTACCATTTTAGTATTATGTACTGCTGAAGTGAGCACCAGTGTCTGCTTCTTAACTGTGGATGCCATGTGACCAGCTACCTCAAGCTCTTGTCACTTTCCCTCCATGGTGGACTGTGACCTAGAACTGTGAACCAGAAAAAAAAAAAACTCTTTCTCCCTTAAAGATTTTATCTTAGAAAAAGTAATCAAGCTACTTGTCTTTCAGAAACAGGCTATTTCTTTTCTGTTCTTCCTTACTTTTTTTGTTTTCTGTCTCCCCTATGTCTTCAGACAGTTAAATGCTAAGTTAGACTCACCACGCAGGGATATTCATGTTGGCCTTGTTGGTGTGCTGAGTGTTGCTGCCTTGAATTACTTTATCTTCATACTGGGCCAATGATTGTGTAAAAATGATTGAGACATGAGGGTAAGGTGGTTAGGATGACTTCAGAGAACAACACCTCTGTGGAACTGAGTGGGAAAATGAGGAGGCCACACACAGTACTTTTCTCATTGCTATGACCAAACATACCAGGCAAAAAAACAACTTAAGGAAGAAAGCGCACATCTTGGCTCATGGTTTGAGAGGCACAGTGTATGAAGGAGGAGAAGGTATGGCTGTGGGGTGGATGGGAAGGCTGGCCACATTGTGTTTGTAATCAGGAAACCAAGAGGGATGAATTCTGATTCTTGGCTTCATTCCTTCTTTCTATTAGTCCTGGGCCCCAGCCCATGTGGGGGGCCACCCACATTCAAAGAATCTCTCCCCTCCTTAGTTAAGTCTTTCTGGAAAGAGCCACACAGGCACACCCAGAGGTACATCTCCTGAGAATTCTTGGTCAGTCAAGTGGACAGTAACTGTTAACCATCACAGAGGCTTTGAGTTGTTTGGTCATCAGGCTAAAGGACATTCAGGAGAGTTTAATGCCATCCTAGTCACTAATGGGGATAGGTCCAAGTTTATAACTCCATACCCACTGGCCTCTGTTTACCACCCATGTCCCGTTTCTTCCTTCAGGAAATCAGAGCCGTGTTTTACTTCACAGAATTAATGAGGACAAAAATGAGATAAGTGGTATAAAGTGACAAGCACTGTAAATGCACAGAATCAGTAATTCTTACAACTCATGGACTGGATGACTTGACTCTATATATCACCTCACTCCCTTAAAGTATCTATTAAGGCTGCTGTCCTTCATCTTTACAGGAAACAGGCAACACATGTCGGGAACTTTCCTAAGTGCCCGAGTCTGCTCAACGCCCGGACCTCTACTGCTGGCCTTGCAAACCTTTAAGCTTTGATATTTACAGTCTTCATGTTGATTGGTTATTAAAGGCCCTCACTGGAAATGAACCACGGAAATAGTAATGATAACAACACTTATCTATACAGTTGTGTGTGATAACGTACTCACATAAAGAGATACCAGCACTATGTCTGCCTTATGGAGTTTGGAAGCAAAGGGGCTCACCCACATCAGCCCCTATGCTGAAACTAGGCAATAGCTGAGCAAAAAAGCTGAATCTCAGTGATGAGGTCATTAGGTTATTTTGAAGCAAAACACACTGCTAGAAAGCAGCAAGGACCTTCTCGAGTCTCATTGCTGGAACTCGGAGGGAGCTTTCCTATGGTCATGTGACAAGCACTGCAGTCACAAAGGCTTGTCAAATGCTTTCTGGGTTGAGCCTGCTTTACCCAACAAGAAGGGCTAGTCAGCAATAAGCCACACCCACGCGCATGTACACACATTTCATTGTAAAACTACTTTTCTGAATATCACCACAAATCCATAAACACATAACTGCAAAATTCATAAAATGTCCCCATCTTCTTTTAATTTCTTCTTGGCAAAGCTCTACAAATAAGGGACATTTTTTTTTCTTATTAATTTCTCCAAAGAGTAAGTCTTGGTAGCTCATTGAAACATATCTCTTTAGCAAGATTAATTCTAAAGTTTGACATCATGAGTACCAAATTAAGCTGTCAGCCTAGGAAGCAATACAGAGAAAGATCTCCGCAGAACACCAGGGGCTAGAGGCATATTTGAACGATTCTTTTCTCATTATGTCATTCCCAGCTCTTGAGTAGAGAGACACGTGTGCCATCCTCACCATCAACCACCATATCATTGCTGCCTCAAACTCTCACTAGAGCTGCGGACACAGAGTATTATGTCTGTCGACAGCTCCAATTAGCTGGCGTGTCTGACTGGTGACAGCACCATCCACTTTTGTTTACAGCAGCAGTGGGGGCTGTATCTCGTCTCCCACCTCCAGCGGCAGATAGACGGCTGGAGCTCTGTAATCATGGAGGGAAGTGTGTGCTGCTCTCCCTTCACAAACCGCCACGCGGAGTAGAGCCAACGGCCTTTTGTCTGCGCTTAGAAGGTGACTGTCAAGTCAGGAGGCTGAATATGTCTCAAGCTCCTCAGATGTATGACTGACTACAGCACTGTAGATCACAGGGCATTGACGTCATACAGATGCTTCTCCAAGACAAGGGCATGCTTCATTGATATCGAAGCGTCATTGTTTGTAGGTCTTCTGTTTAAAAGTTTCAAAATGTCCACCAGTCAACTTAATGATTATGTCTATAATAGGAAGAAGAAACTGTTCAATTACATTTTGTGATATTTGATACCACACTGCACTCTAATATATGACAGCTCATTTGCTTTGAATTCCCTACATTGATTCTCTCCGCTAATTCTATCTTCTGCTCCCTAGAGACTTATGGGAGACAAAGCCCAGATGGTGTTGATAGTGAAGAAAGCTGTATGTAGTTCAAAGTGCATGCCACACAATTCTGTCTTCAATAGATGGACATAGAGTGCAAGAGCTAGGGGACAGCTCAGTCCATCGGGTGCCTACCTTATGGGAAGTTCTCGTGGCTTGCTCAGCCTGCTTTCTTACATCACCCAGGATGACCAGCTCAGGGCTAGCACCACCCAAATGGGCCAGGACCCTCTCATGTCATCATCAATCAAGAAAATGCCCTACAAGCTTGCCCACAGCCAGCCCTCCACCTGATGAAGGCATCTTCTCTTGATGAGTTTCCCTCTTCCCAAGTGGCTCATGGCATGAGCACCTGAGTTCAAGCCTTAGCATTCATGTGAAAAGCTAGATGTTCAAGAAATGCCTATAGTTCAAGTGCCAGGGAGGCAGGAGTCTCCTGTGGCCATTTGCTCAGCCATTCTAGCTGGGTTGCTGAGCTCCAGTTTCAGTGAGAGATCCTGTTAAGAAAAAACAAAAAGGTCGAGGAATACACTTGATGTTGATTTCTAGTTTCCAGACACACACACACACACACACACACACACACACACACACACACACACA
>NW_026596073.1:28384755-28407706 GCF_907164565.1 Psammomys obesus
ACACACACACACACACACACACACACACACACACACACACACACACACTCATGCATGCGTTCACTTACAGCGATAGTCTAGAACTGCTTTATTCAAGGTGTGCGTCATTGTTTAGTCTCGTTACTGGTCATATGGTGATGTGAAGAAACCTTATCATGTGACCAAGTTCAACAATTCACCTTCTCCTGTAGCACCATGTGTCAATTCTGTAATCTATTTCAGAAGACTCATCGCAGGATGAGGAAAATACAGTCCAAAGGGGTCACGTGAATGGAACATACAGCGCTGAGTGCTTGACAGGAGTTTTCTTGGGCCTTTGCCCTTCCATGCTTCCCTGCAAATGGGGTTCCATGTCACAGCTTAAAAGGAACTATAACACAGAGTTCCTTCCCCTCAGCAAGGAGGTGATGCGGTGCCCAGGCAAATGACAGAGCTTTTCCTAGTGCAGGGCATCGGTAGGGGGAGAGGCTGAGCACAGCTCAAAGCACTTACCGGGTTTTCAGAACGTTCTCCCCACCCCCACCCCCACCCCCAAATCAAAGAAATGATTACTGAGAAATGGCATCACTCTGCATGGATGGGAACTTTAAAAGGAATGTACCTCAAAGGCGACAGGGAACTCTGAAAAATGACATTCTGATCATGTATTCATGAATAATCTCCATGTGAATAAAGGTGGCTACATCTGAGGCTGCTTTGGTGACTGCCGAGGGTCCTCTCGTACGCTCCCGTTCAAAGGACTCATGGGTGCAACGGAGCCAGGAAGGCATAATGATGGATGCCACCATGAGCCCCCGAGGGGTGGGGACTAGATTCCATGGCTGCGCAGGCCATGTCTGACATGGCCTGGACTCTTCCTTGCTTGGGAGGTCTGTGGACTGGGCTTTCTGTATCCCAGTTTCCCACTGACAGCTTGACAAAAGCTAAGCGTCCAAAAAAAAAAAAAAAAAGAGGGGCCAAACCAAAGTTTGTTCAGATGAGAGCAGCTCATGGAAACAAGAAAGGAACTGGAGGACGTGAAGGTGGACTCACTGTCAAATGTGTTCCAGGTCTCCCAGGTAGAGGCCATAAGGAGGCTGGCTCTGGCCAATGATCTGGAGTCTGGCTCTGAGTGACAGGAAGAACAGTTGCTTGCTTGAGGGGGTTGGGGGGAGATCTTTTGTTCTTTTCTCAGAATTCTTTTTTTTTTTTTTTTTTTTTTTTTTTGCTTTTTGTGAGTTGATTTAATAATGATAGATGGGGAGTCAAGGCTGAAAGGGAAAGATATCAGTGTTCAGAGGATACTCATTCCAGGACACCAGAGCCCCTAATGACACCTCAAAGGACCAGTCTCCTGCTCTTAGCACCACAGAGAATAAGATAAGAATCCCTCGTGCTGAAAAGCAAACACTCCTAGTTTTCAGGAAAGCTGAAAGAGTTAACTCATCAGTCTAGTGAACATAGTTTTGGTATCTACAAAGGGCACAGAGCAGAACTTCGCTTCTTATTTTGTGTATGTGTTCTTTTAGGCACAAGCATCTGTAGTTCTAGGTACTTGTATGAGTATGCGCATGCATGTGGTTCTCCTAGGTAATGGATGCACGTGTTCGTGCTCGTGCTTCTTCTGGGTCCACGCGTGAGTGTTTACATGCATATGGTTCTATGTGCATATATGTGTGTAAGCAGTCAGGTGAAGGCCAGAGATCTACAGCAGGTGTCTTTCCCAATGGCTCCAGGGACACGGAAGTCCTGCTCATACTTGATTTTATTCCAGAGACCTATATAGAGCTCTGACCTCTGACACTGTAGGGAGATACATTTGTGGTGATTATCATAGCAGCAACGGGAAAGAAAGCCAAGAGGCGGGGGGGGGGGGCTACCGTGACACCACGGGCTCCTAGAGGTCTTAGACACTCAATAGGAAAGTGATGGGCAGCATTACTCAGATGGACTGCCAGCCTTGGGGCGATCTTCTCGTGTCACTGAGATGCAGCTGCCCCGTGTCCCAAACTACACGACAGTTTTCTTACTTATTAAAATTCATGACTGTGTTTGCACAATACAGGCCAGTTTACTTTGACAAGTCACAACACTAGTCCATGCCTCTCCTCCACTTCCATCGTCCCGACCTTGTAACAGTGGGCATGGTTGATTTGCGTATCAAACTGACTGAGCGAAGCCTTGTCCTGACAGCCGATCAGACAGAGATCTCCTGTGTCTGTGACACAGCCTCTGATGAATTAGCATGGGGAACCAACACCCATCTTTGCCTGGATGAAGGCCCGATAGAACAAAAGGGCAGAGGAAAGGCAAATTTGCTGACTTTTTGAGCTGGGATCCACACTGTTCTCTGACTTAAGACCTGGGCACTCTTGGTGCTTAGGTGCCTTCACTCAGGAATCCCTCACTCAGGAATCCCTCCAGCAGTACCCCCATTCTCTACATACCCCACCCTACAGCCTTCAGACTCTGTTGTGACTGATACCACCAAGCCCACTTGGACTCAGGCTGGATTGTATCACTGAGTTTTGTAGTTCTGTTGTTTTCAGGGGGTCGATTATGAGGCTGTCAACAAGCACAGGTATCAGTCTCTAGAACTGGCTTGGTGTCAGCATTTTGTTGTTGTTTTTTACTGTTTGTTTATTTGTTTGTTTTTTCCTGTCCAAGTCTTTTTATATAGGCCAGGCTAGGGGAGCCAGCTCACTCTTTTCCTGTCTGTGCTTGCTGGGGGCTAGGGAGACCCAGCTGGAGGCTTGGCTGGGTCTATGGTTCCCCAGATCAAAGGTTTCAGAGTTGGATCAAGGCTGCAGTGTCATTAAAGACATAGCTTGGGAAGCCTCTATCCCCAGGCTTGCTCAGTTGTCAGTAGCATTCAGTTTCTTAGAGACTGCATGCTCCCGGCCTCCAGTTTCGGACTGTTGGTCCAAGGCTCCATAAAATACTTTTCCATCTATCCAAAATCTCCCAGCTGGTCATGGTGGTGCACGCCTGTAACCCCAGCCCTTGGAGAGGCAGAGGCAGGTGGATCTCTGTGAGTTCGAGGCCAGTCTGGTCTACAAAGCAAGTCCACGACAACCAAGGCTACACAGAGAAACCCTGTCTTGAAAAAAAAAAGTGTCAGAAAGTAGTCTTAAAAACAACACAACACAACACAAAATAAAATAAAACAAAATCTCCCACCTCAAAGTTTGCCTCCTCAAAAATACAAAGCAAATGAGTTGTGTATGTGTAATGACATCCAACCTGTTACCTTTGCTGTATTGTTACAACCAGAAGTACGCCTATGTCTTGCCGATACTCAGGCAGAGACGGCCACACGCGATTCACAGTCCTGTTGTTATTTTATAAGTGGGTAGCAATAGGAGAAACGCATGCAGTCGTAGAGCTCTTGTGTGACTACACACAGAAGCAGGTAACTAAGTGAAGAGGCATGAAGAGTCATGTTGAGAGGAAATCCCCATCCTTCCCTTGAGTAAAGAGAAATTGCAGGTACAGATTTGGTCTCCGTGAGTATTGCTGACTCATGTGATCCCTGCTATTTCTTTAAGACACAACCTACCTGTCCTGCCACTTTGCCAGCCCCATTTCATGCCACTGTTCTCTATCCTGGTCGTTACTCTCCGGTTATCTCAAACCAGGCTTCTCTGTATCAATCCCTCTGCATGGAATTTGCCGCAAACGCATCCCCACCGGAGCCTTTTCCCAGTTCTTAGGCTTTCTCTTTCATCCCTACATAAACTGACCTATCAGTAGATTTGAGGTAGAACCTGGGAAGGCGTATTTCTAACAACCTCCCAGGCTGTTCAAGGACTGCACTCTGAGAGCAGCTGGCTTTACCACATTATCCTTTTCTTTTCCTCCTGGCCTGTGCTGCCTCTTCTTGGCTGTCAACTTGACTACGTCTTGAATTAACCCAAGAGGCTGGGTACACACATGAGAGATTTTTCTTAATTAAATCATTGGATGTGGTAAGACCCAACTTGAATCCAGACCTCTGAGGTGAGAAGATTTACCTCTAATCTGGGCCACACCTTCTGGTGGCAGCTTACATAAAGGACATGGAAGAAGGAAACTTTTGCTCTTTGCCTGCTTGCCCTTATTCTTGATTCGTGGGTATTAGAGCCTACTTCTTTGGGATTCCAACACATACTTAAAACCAGATGAGACATCCAGCCTCATGGAATAAACAATTACTGGATTCCCTCATTGTTGGACTAGCCTGCAAGCCACTACAATAAATCTTGCACACACACACACACACACACACACACACACACACACACACACACACTCCTTCTATCAGTTCTGTCCCTCGAGAGGACCCTGACTGATATGTACCTCATTCCTCTTGTCAATTGTTTTCTATGATTTGCTCATTTCCATACTTAGCATTCATTGTGACATGCACAGTTCGGCACAGTAGTGCCCAGCGTGGGGCATATGGCTTATTGGTTGGGTGAGTTAATGAATGGGTAGGAATATGGATGGAGATTCTACTGGGGTACAAGTTATCTTTTAGAGTTAAATCGAAGGATTCAGTTTCATATGTGATTTCACAGACAGATATTAAGGATTTGCCAGAAAATGTATATATTAAGCCGTATATTACATTTACAGCTACATGCTTATAACACTGGGTTGCCAGGATATTCAGTTGCGGGCAAGTGTAACATCAAACAAGTTAACTTGCTAGCTTACACATAGTGAGAATAGTTCAAAGGAATCCTAAGCTTAATGTACTTACAACTTTAAGGGTTGTATTTGAAAATGTATTTTTTCTCTCGCTTTGCACTTTCCCTCTTTCCTTGTCTTACAAGGATTATGTTTTTTCCCCACTTGTAGATTGGCTTCATAGCTAGCCTTATACCCACAGGGCGCCTCTATATTTTCCTTCATCATATTATAACTGAAACTTTTGGTAGAGCACTTTCATCACCAATTATCTGTGACACCCATGGCTACCACATGCAGAAGGGAAATCTTTCCAAATGAGAAGTCTGTTAATGAGAGGGAGACTCCGCTAACTGTAAGACGTTTGTCTCCCAAAGAGAAGCATGTACGACACACATATATTTCCTAAATCTCTTAAATTTGCTTTCACAGTAGGAGGTGAAGGGCTGTTTCATAGGCTGTGCACACATATCAACAAATGAAGTGGAAAGTTGGCATTTGTCCCTTTAATTTCAACCCCAAAAATTCAGCTACCTACTCACAGCTTCCATGACTTTGATAGTCTTGGAACTTGGCTCTATCTTACATTGAAGAGTTCTTGTTATCGAGCAAAATGAAAATATTTATTCTCCAACCAAATTAATTGTATCATGTAGCCATTGTTTATAGCCTTCTTCATATTGGCATATACCAATATTCTTATCTCTTTGGCATATACCAATATTCTTATCCCTTAAAATATTGGCATATACCAATATTGGTTATTCCCCCGAGGTCACGTGAGAACACAGTGTCAGACTCAGCTCATGATCCCTATATCATGTCGACCTTTGCTCCTGGCACACTTCTAACCTTTGTCACACTTTGCTGCAAGGTGACCTAGAGAAACCCCCTTGCATTGAAAACTCATGATTCTTAAATAGTGTTGAGATATTTGATATAACATTTATTTAACATGGTGTTCAGGCTTCTTTTATTTAATTCGATTTATTTTTTTAATTTATTATAATTTATTCACTTTGTATCCCATCTGTAGCCCCTTCCCTTGTCCCCTTCCCAATCCTACCCTCCATCCCTTTTCTCCTCCCATGCTCCTTCCCCAGTCCACTGATAGGGGAGGTCCTCCTCCCCTTCCATCTGACCCTAGCCTATCAGGTCTCATCAGGACTGGCTGCATTGTCTTCCTCTGTGGCCTGGTAAGGCTGCCCCCACCTCAGGGGTAGGTGATCAAAGAGCCAGCCACTGAGTTCATGTCAGAGATAGTCCCTATTCTGCTTACTAGGACACTGAGCTACCATGGACTACATCTGTGCAGGGGTTCTAGGTTATCTCCATACATGGTCCTAGGTTGGAGTATCAGTCTCAGAAAAGACCCTTGTGCCCAGATTTTTTGGTTCTGTTGCTCTTCTTGTGGAACTCCTGTCCCCTCCAGGTCTTCCATCTCCTCCTTCTTCCATATGATTCCCTGCACTCTACCCAAAGTTTGGGCTATGAGTCTCAGCATCTGCTTTGCTACCCTGCTGGGTCAAGTCTTTGTAGGCCCTCTGTGGTAGGTGTTCAGGCTTCTTATGGACCGAACTTGTCTCTAAATTTTATATGTTAAATTTCTAGGCTTTATTACGAGTGTATTTGGAGACAGGAGCTCTAAAAAATAAAATAAAATAAAATAAAATAAAATAAAATAAAATAAAAATAATAAAATCACTCAATCAATCAACCAATCAATCAATCGAATCATACAGGGAACCCCAATCCCATAGGTATGTTGACTCAAATATTATCATTAAGGTGAGACTCAACAGCTTGTCTCTTGGTACCTTTGCTCCCTTCAGCTTTCTCCAATCTTGACACTGATTTAGTTGATAAAGTCACACATTACTTTGGAATTGAAAGAAAGAAGAGGCACCTTAAGGATTGAAGATCAGCTTTCATCAATCAGTAACCATAGTTGTGGGTGGAAGTTGATTTGGAAGATGACCATCAGCTTCTGCAATGCAATGTCCAAAGTACACAATCGGTAATGTTATCCTTTCCATAGCCTCACTGTCAGGAGAAGCCCACACCTTATTCTGTGAGTGAAGTGGTTGTGCAGATGGGGCATGAGCAAGTGGCAACTTTCCCTCCCTGATGTGAGAAGAAAACATAAAAGGCAGAGGCTGCGTGAAGCTGGCTCCCTCTTCCCTGTGATGTCCGAATCTCTGTCTTGGCTTCAGATGTTCCCTTGCTTGTCTGTCCCATCTAACCCACTCAGAATGATATCACAGGCCTTATTCCACACACAGGGCTCTTACTTAATATCTTCCAGGTTTCAAAAGTTTATCTAGAGTCACCTTTCTTCTGAGAACTCATTAAGACTCTACCATGATGCTCTTTTTTTGTTCCCCCAGAATGCTTTAAAGTTCAACACCAACCTGAGAATAGCATCATCTTAGCTACTCCCAGACCTATAGTTGCCTGTTTCAAAATCCCCACAATGCTGTTGGAAACACAGAGGCCATCTCATATATAACAGTGGTACGCCCCAGAAGCACGTAGAACTAGACTGAAATCTCATTTGTGCCGTGCCTGGGTTGGGTGACTTGGGCAGTCACTGAACCTTCCTTTGTCCTAATGGTTTCATCTGTGAGCTTGGGTATGGCAGCCCCTTCTCACTGTCCTTTGTAGACCTGAGTATCTCTCCGTGGTCTTCAATTTTTTTCCTCTGAATATCAATTTTTCCCTCTGGGGTCACTAATACCATCAATTATACCGTTTCATTAAGTTTTCAAAGCAATCATCTTCTGTGGTCTGTGATTTGTGAGCCCTCTCCTTGGGGAAACAACTCTTGAAGGTTCTCTGAGGGTAGGAACTCTGCTGCCTGTATTTATCATACAGGAGTAACCCAAGGCATCTGGGAAATGCTGTCCTAGCTTGGGCAAGTTCAAGTAGCAGGAAGGCTGGCACTTTGGCTGTTGTCT
This sequence comes from Psammomys obesus, assembly GCF_907164565.1. NCBI lineage: Eukaryota > Metazoa > Chordata > Mammalia > Rodentia > Muridae > Psammomys > Psammomys obesus. The sequence continues at coordinate 28,392,363 of NW_026596073.1, forward strand.
ATGTAAGACAAGGGAAGAGACCAGCATCAGTGGGAAGAAATGAAGAAAGCTGAGATGCTGTAAGGCTGCCTTCATCAGGAGCCTCAGTCTGGCCCACACATAGGATACATTGAGCTACCGTCTGATCCAGAGCCAGTACAGAGCAATTAAGTGGACGGAAGTCAGAAACAAGAGTCTTATGGTCAGTTGTCAATGAAAGTCAGTTGGGTAACATCACATTTTTAGGAAATCAGTTCAACAAGGTGCCAAGATGAGATCTGCATAACAGAGCCTTAGGAAGAAGAGAAACAACACAGGCTCCTGTTAAGACTCCAGCATCCAGGATCAATTCTAGTTTTTGAGGAAACAGAAGCAGCAGCTTTAGCCAAGGGGATAAAGACCAGAAAAGGCTCCAACCTAGAGGCCAGATGTGAGCCTGGGCTTTCAGGAGGCAAAGCAGACAGTACATCCATGGTAACAAGACCAGTTTCAGATCTCACCAGCTGGTCACCTGGGCCCTGTCCTCCTCTTTCTGCCTCTGCCCCTCAGAATCAATGGGCCACCTGGTAACCTTGGCCTGGAGCAACAGCCAAGGTAACAGGCTCTGGTCCCAGGAATGCTTCAGACTTCCCCCTCACTTATCCCTTTGTTCGGTGTCTGCATTCCTGGCAGCTCTAGCTCTTAATATCCATCTCTTCTTATTTCTGACTAGTTTAGTCAATAAATTGTCTCTTACGGTTCAGCTCTTTGTATGTGTACACTGGTTCCTCAGACACAAACTTAGCTTAAATTAGAGCATGTAATGGTTGGGGAAAGTACTGCATTCTTATCCGTAGGGACACACCCTCTCATTCAGAGCTCCGAACAGACCAAAATTTGCCCTGCCTTTGGATGTCTCAGGACTGGACAGGGGCTGAGGCGGGGCACTGGTTGCACATCATGACCTAATCAGGAAGAGCCAGGTCACCCATGACAGACATCTCTCTGTTCATCTGTTGGAAGACCATGAACTGGAGAACATCCTACCCTCGAGAGTGGGGATTTAATTTTCAACTGCAGGCTCTTGCCTTGGCTAGCTTCCTTAGTATCTAAAAGTCACCATCTGTTTGACTCCCTATGCCCACCTGCTCACTGGGAAAATTGTCTAGTCTCCTATTTGGCCAGTTCCTTCAGAGGCAACAATTAAAGATGCCAAGAGCTCTTCCTAATATCTCTGGAAAGGATCAAAAGTTTCAATTACCTGGAAATACATTTCCTGTCTTATTCCTTATTCTCTTTTGGAAAACTTTTCAATACTTTCTTTGACATGATTTCTCAATCAGTCAAGTAAAGACGGTTCTATTGGTGAATGAATAATTAATAATAATAATAATAATCTCTTACTGTTATCTTGAACCTAAGATGGGCTTACCACCAGGGTAAACAATATGCAACTCCAAAGAACAGAATCATTTCAAAATACTAGCACCAAAAAACTGCTCTCTACAAGTTTGTGCTGCAAACAGCTACTTTTGTTGTTTCCCAAAAGGCTAGCCTCATTTAGCATGCATGAGGCTCCTGGTGCCCTTGAAAGGTATCTCGACTCTTTATTTCCAAACTTCTAAATAAAACCCATGGGAAGGGGACTGCACATCGCCCCAGACCTGAACTTCTCAAACTAGCAGAATCCTTCCTGGCTTCCCCCCAGTAACTTCCTAGCCTCAGCTCCCCGTCTCTTAGGAGGAACATCTGTAAAACCCTACTCACTGATATCTGAAACCTTACGTCAATACCCTGCAACCAGACAAGTGCCTCCACCTTACCTTTAAGTGCGTTTCAACATTATCAATGCAAATACCAAGAGTTACTTGAGCGCGATGTTCTGAAACGACGTTCTAAAACGTTCAGCCCCAAGAAAACTTCCTCCGCAGAACAGAAAGGCAGCTAGTCAGGAAACCTAACCAAGATGCTCAGCTTGCACTGAGGTCTTTCAATGACTGCTTCTCTGGGACTCTCAAAAAGTTGTTCCACTTCGAGCAAGCCTCTCCCCACCCCCACCGCCCATGCTTCTCACCCACGCCAAGCCCCAAACTCAAACCTGCTAAGATATTTTATGAGTGTGTAACGCCTGCATGCTTCCGGGATCCTGACTGCCTCCCTCTTGCAGAGCAGACAAGACCGTCAACGTCTTTGCATGGGTGAGTGGTGGGGGTGTCTTCATGCGTTAGTCAGACACTATGATCCGCATATGCCACATTGCCTGCTGTCGTTAATCCTGGGGCCTACCCTAATTCTTGGAGTTCTTGCTCCATTTTTTATTGTGGGATAACAAGTATCTCAACTGTAATCTATTAATTGAATAATTGAATAAACTTGTTTCCCTCCAGCGCAAGCATACTGTTTGAACACAGTGTCATCCCAGGCCCTCCAGCTATGGAAGGCCTGCCAGATATGTTTATTAAACCCCCTGTGCTTGGAAACAACACAGAAAGCTGTCATCTAGAGCAATACAAAAGTGGCTATCTCAGCTGGAGATCTCACTGTTATGAATAAAGGAAGAGTTTGTGGTGCAGTTTTGAGATGTAAAGAGAAAAAGCTTCCCCACAGTGCAAATGTGTTGTAACCCTCAGGCGAGAAAAAAAATATTGAATTGTTGCTGGCAGTACAATGTAATTACTGAGTTAGCGGTGGCTACGTTTCTAAGCTTCTTAAGGTAGAAATCACATTAATTTGGCCTTTTCCAAAGGACGTTCCAGGTTGTTAAATTGAACTGTTGAAACATTTCTCACTAATGAACCTGGCCAATGAATAGCCATTTTCACATAAGTCAAATGCTGGACAAGTTGGCAGCAACAGGGAAGATGTGCTATGAGGAAGCCTTTGTTAGCATGTGGCCACACTGCCTTGGGCTATGCTTTCCAACTCCTGCTGTTCAGACATCTGACCCAGGCTGTAAAGGAGTGGGAGGCATGAGCAAGACCAGAGAACTGTACTCAGAAGTTAAGTGAGGAGACTTGGTGTCTCGCTGGAGGCCAGAGCCACTCATGGTCCACAACCTAGTTGTGCTAAGATGCTATCTTGTGAACAAATAGACAGCCAGCTTCCCCAAAATGGGTGACTTTGCTCTCATGTCAGAGCTTCAGACATTTCTCAGGGTCATAACAGACTCTGGCTCTGAAGGACATCACTGCTTCCAGCAGGAAAGAAGCCAGGGGGTCCGTTAGCCAGACTGAGATGCCGGGTGACCCGGTGGCAGTCAGTCAACTGCTTCCTGCAACTCTGCGGCCCTGCAAAGGGTCCTCTGGAGTGCCAGTATGAGAAAAGTACTCATGCTTCCTAAAAAGTGGCCCCAAGAGGGTGGGTACTTGATGAGCTCTGTGTTCTGAAACTGGAAGAATGTTTTTCCTGGTTGAGTATATTTGCTGTGCCTTGTCCTGGGGGGAGTCAGGACAATTTGTTTTTCTTTCCTTTTTTTTTTTTTTTTTTTTTTTCTGATTCACTTATTCTGCCTGTGTGTACACCTGCACACCAGAAGAGGGCACCAGATATCATTATAGATGGTTGGGAACCACCATGTGGTTGCTGGGAATTGACCTCAGGACCTTTGGATGAGCAGCCAATGCTCTTAACCACTGAGCCATCTCTCCAACCCCAGGACAATGTGCTTAACAAAGGACATTGGTGGGTGTCCTAGTAAGATGGAGGATCCCTTGAACGATCATGCTTCTATACAGATCCAGGAACCTACGGTGGGGACAGTGTAACATGGTGGAGGCAGGGCATTGAAGCCTGGCTGGACTGGACTTCAATTCCCAGACACACAGACACAGGTAAGTCTTAATCTCTCTGTAGCAATTTCAACATCTATAAGCCAAGTTTAAAACCTTTCCTTTGTAAGAATTAGACACAGTGTTTCAAAAAAGGCTAGAATTTTATGTGGCAATCAGCAGACTGATATTTTTCACTACTTGATTTAAAAAAAAAAAAGGTTGATTTTTTTTTTTTAAATCAGTGAATTAGGGTTGTTTTTCATTGGTCTTTATTTTTCATGGCCCCCTTGGACATGCAGTCTGGGGCTCACCAAAGGCTTTTCCTTCTGTGGTGAAATCTTGCTTTCCAATCTCCTCCTCCTTCTTTTCTTAAAATTAATATAAGTGTTCAGCAGGAGATGTTGAGTTCCAAAGCCAGGCAGGAATCCCAGGTTGCATAGCAAAGATTTCTGTGGCCTTTCTGCTGCCCACCTGATCTCTAGTTTACGTGTATAGCTTAGAAACAAAATAGGAATTCTCAGCAGAATTCTTTCCGAATTCGGAGTCTTCAGCACCATATTTAGAGTAGAGGCTTTGTGTCTGTGTTGAGGGTGTGCCTCTTATGTTCATAATCATCTTGTGGGCAGGAAGAAAGATGCAAGGAGATGCAGGGAAAGAAACAATGGCAAAAGAATAGATATTTCACCTGTGGAGTCAACATCTTTGGAACTTTAGAAGACAGACTGCACAGTCAATCGATCTTTGTTGTTATTATTAATGTAGTCTTATGTAACACAGACACGTGTGATCTTGAACTTCTGAACCTCTTGCCTCTGTGTCCTGAGCACTAGGATTACAGATGTATGGCAGTGTGCCTGGTTTTATGTAGCACTGGGAACTGAATCCAGGGCTTTCTGCAATGATAGAGAATCATTTTACCAACTAAGACACATCTTGCAAAGTGAGAGAAAAGATGTCTAGGACTCTGCTTGTGACCAGTCCAAAACCTGGGCGTTCTTGGAGGTACTTCCTAAATTGTAATGGCTGACAGTCTCCATTTGGCAAGCAATGTACAGACACGTGGGCTGTTTATGGAATGTGATGGTTTGGGGGTGGGGGAGGGATGGAATGAGTGCTGCTTAAGTTGTAGAGTTTCATAAAATCATCCCACTCACTCCGATCATGATATCCTGACTTCTTTTTCCCACCTCTGTCAGAGCAGAGATATATTCTTTCCTCCTTGCCTCGTGCTGACTAGTCAAAGCTTCCCAGCATGCTTTGTAGCACTTCGTGTAACCATAGTCCTTTCTCAATGGAACAAAAGCTGGGAGAATTGTGTTATGTACTTGGTATTATTTGCATGGCCCAATAAAGCTATCTTGCTACAGATGTAACCTTCGATAATTTATTGATGTAAAAGTGGCCTCAGGTACCAGGGTTTTTGGCAGCTGTTACACTGTCAGAGTACACTGTAGAACATGGGACCCATGAATATTTTATGTAGAGAAGAAATGGAAAATACAGCTTTCAATATATCAGTTCCCAGTCCTGATCTTCATTACTGAAATATGAATCGAATCCCATCATTGAATTTGATCAACCCCAACCGTGCAAACTGAGAGCTGCCTAAATTAGATTTCAGCAGTGAACTGATTTGAGCTCTAATTTTTGCCTAGCATGTCCGTTGCCTATGCCAGCTTGGACTGGAGGGGTGGGTTAGTGGCTTCCTTGTAGCTACCTACAAGCTGTAGTCTTTGCTGCTGGTAGCACTGGCCTGGCCCTTCACTTTCTCCATTCAGCAAGTTCACCACATGACAATTTGTTTAAGCTTCTTATGCAGTTTTGGAGCAATTGGAGGTCACCACTGTGTCACATACTTCTCCACCATTGTTGGGTTATTAAAATATGAGTTGGGAGGTTGTCACTTTAAAAATGAAACACTTAAGAAATAATCAAAGGAGAATATTGAAAAAGTTGTGGGTTGGACATTGACAAAACTTGTACGTGGTATGTCTTTGACCTCCAGGCCGTGTACAACACTGAAAGTCAGTTCTCCATATGTCTAGGGCTCAGTCTTCCATCTCTTGAAGGTAAGTAGTCATATGATTTAGACCGCTGAGGACTGTACAATCCAGAAGTGTTGGAGATCTGTGGAGTGAGTGTGGGCAAGCTACGGTAGGGTTTTTGGCTTTGCTACTTCCTCTCCACACATGCAGGTCATCGCTGAGTCCTAGGCACTGTGACCCCTGCACTTTACACGGATTTGCCACTCTTTTCTGGTGTTCCTGCCAGGTAAGAATCATTCCTAGCTCACTCGGTTTGCTTTTGTGCTTTCATCATATTATGGTGCCAAGGTTTTGCATATGTTGGTGGTTTGCATTTTGTAACCTGTCTTTAATCCCATCTTGTCTGATGAACGCCTGACTCAGCCTATCTATATCTTTAATTGATGCTCTCTTCAACTCTGTGCTAAATTGCAATTCCACAATCTACCTGAGAGACAGACAGTTCAATCAATGTAGAAGTTACTCTACTTACTTTAAATAAATGCCTTTCAGACTTAGTAAACACCATTAGAGGAAACATGGATGGCTTAAAATAAGGTAACTGATTTATATTTCTTCAAATGAAACCCTTAAACACACTTAAGCAAAGAAATACTTATATGAGTCCTAGAAAATTGCTTTTTGTGTAAAGTGTGTCTCAGCTTTCAGAACCATGTATTTGAGCAAGATGCCTTTAGCAACAATTTACGGTTGTGCCCTTGCTGGTAGCTGCTAAATTTTCTGGTACTATATGTAAGGCTCTAAACTTAGAATGCCAAGATAGCCTTCCTCTTCTGCTACTATACCTGACATGTAGGTATCACAAACTTAGTATGACACATTGGAGAACTTAAGAACTTTATCTTTTATTGTTTTGAAACCTATATGTAAAGGGAATGCCAAATAATCATTGAGTTTAGTGGATAGCTCTAAAAAGTTGTTCAACTTCTAGAACTTTATAACTTGTTTTTTTTTTAAACTTAAATTACAAAAAAAAATTATTCATTTTACATGTAACTCCCTCCCTCATCTCATCCTGGTCCCACTCCTCCCTCTCTTCTTCTCCACTCTCCTTCCTTCCCCCCCAGTCCTCAGAAATGGGGAGCCTTCCTTTCCTACCAACTGACCCAGCCTCTCAAGTCTCATCAAAACTGCCTGAATCCTCTTCCTCTGTGGCTTGGCATGGCTTTCCCACCAGGGGAAAGTGATCAAGGAGCAGGCAACAGAGTCCATGTCAGAGACAGCCCCTGCTCCCCTTACTAGGGCACCCACATGGAAACTGAGCTTCCTATTGGCTATATCTGAGTAGAGACCCTACATCCTCTCTATGCATGGTCCTTGGTTGGTGCATCCGTTTCCGCAGGGCCCCCTCTCTAAAGCAAAGGACACTGTCAATAGAACAAAATGATAGCCTACAGACTGGGGAAAGATCTTCACCAATGATGCATCCTACAGAGGACTTTATAACCTGTAACCATAGATGAAAAATGGTCCCCATCTCACTTCTGAGTGATTTGATGCCTGGTGACAGACACTCCCAAGAGAAAAGGGGATACAGTCCATTGTCCTTGTGCTACAGACTACTGGGATGTCACCTTAGTACAGGGCTCCTTCTTTTGCTGGGCTGCCCGAGTGCGTTTTGTCTGGACATGGGTATCAACCTGAATAAATCAGTCAAGCGTTTTTGTTTTCTTCCTGGCTAGTCCTTCCTCTCCACTAACACCTGGACATTCTCTAGTAAGTGGCCTGGTCAATGGCTCCTCAGACCTGCAAGACTGAGTTAGTGGTCTCCATGGGTCTCATTAAGGTTTCAGCATCTGCTGCTTTAGCATTGATTCTCACTGAACATAACATATTCCTATCTCTCAGAAGAATAGAATGTCTGAAGGTGGGCACTCGGAGGCAATACTACACTTATTTGAATACATGGGCCCTGAAATCAGACAAAAGTAGATCTGGGTCCTGACTTAAGCATTTAGTTACTAGCTTATCATGAGTAACACAGTCCTTGGTACAAAGAACCACTCTATGTTTCATGGGATAATGATGAAAGTTAGTTCTTCCTCCTCCTGCTCCTCCTCCTCTTCAGCCTTCTCCTCCTTCTTCCTTTCCTTTTTTCTCTGTTGTGGTGCCTGCTATAGAACCAAGGTCCCGCACATGCTGAGCAAGTTCTCTGTCCCTGAGCAACATCCTCAGACATTCATGGATTATGAGGCAGATTCTCACTATGTTGCCCAGGCTGTCCTTAAGCTTGCAATCCCTCAATCTCTTTTTCTATTAATTTCATTTCTAGAAATGAAAACTATGTGAGTTGTTTGGAAGACTATATCTTCAGCAGAAATCTTCAAGACAGTTCTGAATAAATGTGTAGTAAAGGGAACAGGTGCTCAAGTCTCGGCCCATCGCACTTCCTACTTAGAGAGCTTGAACGAACTGGAGCAATGGGCCAGGTTTACCATCCAGATCCACCCTTGAGTTTTAGAGGGTCCAGCTCATACACTGTCTTTTCCTATGCTACTGCTCAGTTAACCATTCTTATTTAGTCCGAAAACCCTAAAGATAATTCCAATAGCTGCCAACTCCCTTTAAAGCTGATTAGCAGGAGAAGAATGAGCCTGGTATCTAGAGACTACAGCTGGTCACAGACCTAACTCTTGTCTGAAGCACAAAGGGCCAAGTCAATTATTTAATTGTCCTTATGGATGCCAGCTGACTGTAAGTACTGATACATTCTGATAGAATGGCATGGTGCTTTGAGTGACAGCTCCTCATCATCTTGGCATTTGAATACTTGGTTCCCAGTTGGAGGTGCTGGTGGGGTAGGCTTAGGAGGTGTGGCCTTGCTGAAGAAAGTATGTCGCTGGAGGCTGGGCTGTGAAGCTTCAAAACCCATGTGTTGCCAGTGTGCTCTGTCTGTTTTCTACTTGCAATTCAAGATGTGAGCCCCCAACCTGCTGCTGCTTCTTCACTGTAACAGACTTTAACCCTCTGGAACTATACGCCCAAATAAACTCTTCTGTTACTTGCCTTGGTCATGATGTTTTCTTCCAGCAATAGAAAGGTAACTAGGAGTTGTGATTTAAACAAGATTAACTTTTATTTATGTTTATGTGTGTGCATGCAAGTATGCATACAGCTGCCTGCAGAGCCTAGAAGAGGGTGATGGATCCCAAGAACCTGGAGTAATAGGAGGTTGTGAGCCACCAACTAAGGGTTTTGGAAGCCGAAATCAGGTCTTCTACAAGAACAGTATGTGTTCCTAACTGTAGAGTCTCTTCTCCAGGTACGCAGGACCTGCTGGGTGTAGAGACACGACTACATCTTTCTATTAAAGGCAACAAGAAGCTTACAGTCATATTCACTGTGGCATCACTAGCCTAAGACTAAGCAGGGGCAGAGGAAGGTCTGCCAGCCACTGACCTGTGAGGTGGTATACATCTCACTTTGCCATCTGTGTCATGGAAATGATGCTCCCCCCTCCCTTCCTCTTTCCCTGTCCCTTCTCTTAATGTGAGGGATCCCAGGAGTAAGTAGCTCATGTGGAGCAGGAAGGATGGCCCATTGCTTGGAATGCTTCATCAAGTTCTGTTCAGGAACTATGACATCAGAGCATCAACCCTCTTAGAAACGACTTGCCAGTATAAGTATTGATAACTTACATAAACTGCTCACTTACATTTATTTTCTGAGACTGAGCTGCATGTAGCCCAGGCTGGCTCTGTACTTGCTGTGTGGCTTAGAATGCTAAGATTGTGTGTGTGTGTGTGTGGGGGCTTCCGCTAAATAAGGACTAAATAAGAATGATTAACTGTGTAGCAGCATAGGGAATACAACAGAGAGCCGGGCCCTCTAAGATGCAAGGGTGGATCTGGTCAGTAAACCAGGTAGGCCCACTTTAGATGGTGCTAGGTATCAAACCCAGGGCTTCATTTGTGTCAGGCAAGTCCTCTACCAACTGAACATCCCAATGCTGGTAACTGACATCCACTCAAAGTAGCTAGAGATAAGGGATGGCTGTCTAGATCCGTGACCATGAGGTGTTGACTGCAGGTACCTCTTTACAGATGAAAGGTCGATTTTTCCATGTTTAATTCTTTTTTTATAGCAACGGTCTAAATTCTAAATTCCTCTAAAAACTATCAAATTCACAAATACTTGTTTTAAAGGTATCCTTTCCGAAAGAAAATTTCTCGCAATTTCTTTTTAATTCCAAATGACAAGCTATTATCCTTCTCTTCCATGCATGAATTAGTCACTGTGGTTACCCACTGACTGCCTTGCCTTTTATCAGCCTTTCCTTGGGCCAGCTGATGTCTTTGCTCTGGTACCCTTATATCCCTGATAATAGGTAGCCTTATATCCTTGATCAGGCCAACATGGTGTGGCAAAGTTCACATTTGGGTCTGTCTATTGATTCATTGGAATAACATAAAGATGGAAGGAGTGTCAGTATGATGATTATTTTAGGGGCAGGGGAGGAAAGGAGACCTCAGTGAAGAAATTGCCCCAAATTACAGATTGTCCTCCCAATGGCCAAGAGCAGTTAATTTTCTCCTTACTGTGACTCAAATGTCTGGAAGCAGTGACTTATAGGAGAAAGAATTCACCTCGGCTTCTTGTTTCAGAGAGTGGAGCCCATCATCTGGATGAAGACAAGGAGGAGGAGTTCATGGCAGTAGAAGTGTGTGACATTCATTATATTTCAATGGGCCTAGAAGTAGAGACCAGGAAAAAGAAATGAGAACTGGGGTCCAGTGGCTGCACTGTAATCCATAAGTCTCACCCCCATGGCCCTGAGTCTGCCTGCTTGGTGCATGTCCTAAAGGTTCCAAGACAACGCTCCCCTATACCCCCCAGAATAGTGCTACCAGATGAGACCAACTGTCCAACCACTGTGAAGGAGTATTCACATTCAAACGCTAACAATGGCCAAGACAATGGACTTGAGTAAGACCCAAGCCTAGGGTGTTCATGCTTTCTGGCACAGCAGGTGAAGAAGGGACTCAGCCTTCATTTCTGCTGCACACAAAACCCTTCTCTAAAACCCCCAGGCTGTTCCTCTGAGTGGGTATCTATTGGAGTAGATTGACACCTTTGAAGCATTCAGGAGATAAGTAAGTCAATTTACATGGCTGACTTATATACCCTACATCTGTCCTTAATTAAAAAAAAAAAGATACCTTTTATAAATATGGGACAGCACATTAAAACAAAAAAAATTTAAACAATCTAAATTGGTTTTAAATTCCACTAAGTATCTATTAGACAAACAACAACAACAAAGTAATGTTCCTATTAGGGAGGTCAGCCGTGCTACATAGTGACATCCAGGCTTAAAGTGAAGTCTTGTCTCAAAACCAGTGTGTGTGTGAGAGAGAGAGAGAGAGAGAGAGAGAGAGAGAGAGAGAGAGAGAAGCCGCAAGGGAGGGAGGGAAGGAGGCAGAGACAGAGACAGAAAGAGGGAAGGAGGGAGGGAGGGAAGAAAAGAATAAAAGGGAGGTGGGGAAAGGGAGAGATGGGAAAAGAAAGATACTTCATTCACAAAACATATTTGTATTTTTGCTCAGAAGTGATGTTATCTGTCAGAGCCTTGACATTTCAACACAACAATGGGAAATTGTGGCTTAAGTGAACTCTGGGAGATGCATTACAGTTTTATAACAAGGGAACTCCCTAATTCTAATACTCCTTGATCTCCAAGGGAGTGAGAAATATTGGGGAGGTCAGAATTTCAAGCCCCATGGAACTGGACTTGCAAGCTTATTTTTAACCAACTCTGTGATCTTGGGCTCCAGTGACTTTGTCTTTAAAACAAGGAACTGATAGTTGAGCCTTTAAGATTAGGTAATATCAAACTGTGCACCCTGCATCTGCTCTGGCCCATGAGGTCATATTTCATAAATGACCTGCTGGCATCCATTCCATCATAGTAACTATACTGCCATCATCAGGATCATAAACATAATGTGGGTATTTTTTAAATGTGGAAACTTGTATGATTCAGTCAACTTCACAAAACCGTGAACACAGATATCTCAAGTCTCTCTGGCCAGCTTGGCTTTCCTATTTGATTTTGTTGGGGTTTACTAAGTTGGATGATGATAGGGATCCGGTTGTCCAAACTGGATCATTTGGGAAGCACAGGCCCTGTTATGTTCCACAGTTTGGATTCCCGACGAAAGCATTGTGGTCCAGCTCCTCCAACAATGGCACAGTTTCTTTAACCAAATGCAGGAACTTTTCAAGTACATGATGGTGTTCAGTCATTCTGTAATGCACACTGACAGGTCTCCCATTTCCAAACAAGAGCCCTATAGAATACAAAAGCAGAGCACATGGAGGAGCTAAGAAGACTCTGGAAGAACCCTGTGACCACCATCAAGAAAGCAAATTCTTTATGGATATAAACAATTATTTAGAAGGCAGCTGATTGCCATATTAATTTAATTTTACAACAGGAGTAAGCTCCTGGGACAAAGACCTCCTTAGTTAGAACTAGATATGAATTCCCTGTTCTGTGGAGCAGACCTTTGTTCTTATTTTTAAATATTAATTATCTAACCATTCCACCCACAGTCTTTGGAATAGATCAGAAGTGTGGTAGAAACTACTTAATATCTTTACATTCCCCCTTAAGTAGTATTTAAAAATATTTAATATTTTAATCACCTAAAAGTTTTGTCTTTTGGGTTAAAAACTAAGATTATAGGATAAGTGTTAATTATAAAGGTTCTGTGAGAAATAATAGCATAAGTAAAATAAGACAATTTCTCTTTCTTGAATTGGAATGTGTGTGGTTCATGCCTCATAGGCAGCTGGGTAATTCTCAACATCAGTTGTTATGGGTGTGGAAATTTCCCACTTATCAGGTAGAATGAAGAGAGGAAAGTATGGCAAATGACTTATCTTCAAGGAGATAATCCATCTTTTTTGGTTCAAGTGAAATCTCACAGGCATGTCTAGCTGCAAGAGAGTCCAGGAAATGTAGTTCCCAGGACTACATAAATGGACAGGACAGCCTCACAGGCATGTCTAGCTGCAAAAGAATGTGTGGAACACAGACCCCACATGGATAGGGACTGTGTCTAAAGGCAGAGTCTCCAATGACTAAACAGAAAAGCAGGAGAATGAATCCTTGGGACATGTGGACAACTCTGGAACAGTTTTCAGCAGTTTGACCTTCAGTCTGGTCTCGTTTCTGGGATGATAAAAGAATGGAAAAAACAAATTGTAAGCACATTATTTATAAGAAGAGAGCTCAGTACTAGGAATCTTTATTAAATGACAAACAAATGAAACAGTGTTAAAAATCAGGTTTGTCTCATGGACTTCTGGGATACTTAGAACCCTTCTCTGTCAAAAGCTTTAGGCCAGGTCTATATGAAGTCTGCCTTTTCAATTAGGGAATATAGGGCTACTACAGCAAATTACCCACAAAGAACTGAAAGATACTATGCCTGTTTCTTCCCTTGGACGAATATCATATTGTTCTCAACACCCAAATAATGAACTTAGGGTTTGTTTAGAATATTGTCTGTTACCTATCACAACAGTTAAGGAAACTCATGATCAGAGTGCTTCAAGGACTTGCCTGAAGAGGCAGAGCTGTTGAACAGGAAAGTAAATTGAGAAAGTATTATGAGCATCCCATTGCTAACACTAGGGCTCTTATCAGTGCAATTGAGTGAATGTATGAATGAATGCGTGAACACTAAACAAACATGATTGGCAAAGAAGACGTCAATGAGAAGACTTGAGTAAACAAGGAAGTTGTAACTGCTTGGTAAACAGGTGGAGGGTAGTCATGTGGAAGTCATTACATTTCCTGAGATCCAACCTTTAAATAGGCTCTGCTGAGTGAGGCACATTTTATCTTCCCTTGGAACCATCTGGGCTTTTCCTATAAACACATCCTGAGGAGAGCATGAAGGCCCTTTGGTTGAAGCTCTGCTTATCCCAGAATCTGATCAGGTCAGGTCACATCTCTTCAAAAGCAGCCTAGCACAACTCTTTGAAAACGCCTTTTCCTATTATTAAGACAGGGGCACTGGCTTGCTGAGCTGTCTTTTCCTGCACCTGGATAAGTGTTTCATGAGTCACCTGTGCACAGCCTGACAGCGGAGCAGTTCAGGAGGTCACAGCCTCCTTCCTGGCTCTAAAATCCTGCTCGTTCTTGGAATGAGGGGTATTGTTTCATCGGAAGAAAACTAATTAGGTTAGAGGCACACTGATGAGCTGTGTAGGAGTCTATACACAATAAATAAAGGAGAGAAAGGGTGACAAGAAGGAAGTGAAAACACATAATGAAAGCCATAGAAAGTTGACTCTCCACACACGAAGCTATCTGAAGAAAGCCAGAGGAAAAATTTAATTTGCTTCTTCAGATCTCAGAGCACAGATTCCCAACCTTGGTTTTGTGACACTCCAGGATGTCCCCAATTATCTCAACAAATGTCATAAAATGTTCCAAAGAATCCCTTGAGGTGAAATTAGTTTTATTTCATTTAAAAATAGATGGCCCAAGGCTCCCTCAGAGCAAGGTAATCAAATGATTGATCAGCTGCCACCAGCCTTGAGAAGGCTGTAGTGAGGGCTGTCAGAAACACACTGACATTTAGGAAGCAACATTTGAAATACTTATCTAGATATTTTTATCATCTATTCCCTTTGGATTTCTTTTCTTTTTTTTAAAGTAATAATAGTGATGAAATGTTTGAGATGCACATTTCAAAAATGGACTGACTGGTTATACTGGAAGGAAGCTGAGATCCAGGACCATGCCCCTGTCACAGAAATTGGTTCAGTCACCCAACGGAAGAAGATTCTTGGTTTCTTTCTGTCTAACATGAGAACAGTAGCAACTACCGACTTATGGGAGTTACAGCATGAAATGAGTGAGTAGCTCATGGTACAGCGTGCAACACGATGGCTGTCTTGGGGTATCTGCTGCATTGGAGATGCCTTTTCTGATGACTTCTCACTTTTGAGATGGAAGAACAAGCTGATATAAATTCTCCCAGGGGCGGCTTTGTGTGAGGGTGATGATGGTGGCCTCATGTGATGATGGTGGCCCCAAGGATGAAGAATAGGCATGTCTGTCACCCCTATAGGCCACCAACAGAGCCTGAGCAGATGAGGTGCAAGCCTAGCTGAGCCATTTTCTTTTCACTACTCAAAAGTGACTCTGGGACTTAGCCAGCTGTGCATGGATCAGATATATTTCTCCAACGTTTTGAAAAGGGTGTAAGAAAGTATCCCAACTAGCAAGCTCCAGGGGGTGTTCTGAGATCCAGACATCCACAGAGGAGGATAGAGTGTGCTTCGTTCTGGACAGGAGAGCCTAAAAACATCAGAGAGGACCTCCTATAAGAACCAAAGAAACTAAGACTCGGACAGGTGAGATGGCTTATTCTATCCAAAAAACCCTGCTGGTTCTCAGTCAGCTGCATCGTTCTCTTCTGTCTTACACAACGTTCAAGACAGCACCAGGGCAAGAACCAGGTTTCATCAATTTTCACAGTTTTCCTGGCTTTATTTGCACCAAGACACACACACACACACACACACACACACACACACACACACACACACA